>NC_034611.1:15232360-15245553 GCF_900095145.1 Mus pahari | reverse complement strand
CTCAATTAGTGATCAAGTGGGGAGGTCCCCTTGTGGGTGGTGCCATCTCTGGGCTGGTAGTCTTGGGTTCTATAAGAGAGCAGGCTGAGCAGACACACAGATACAGACACACACATATAGACACACACACACACACACAGACACAGACACACAGACACACAGAAACACACAGACACAAACACACACACAGACACACACACAGACACACAGACACAGACACACACAGACACACACACAGACACACAGAAACACACAGACACAAACACACACACAGACACACAGACACAGACACACACAGACACACACACAGACACACAGATACAGACACAGACACACACAGAGACACACACACACAGACATACACATACAGACATACACATACAGACACACAGACACAGACACATACATCTGTTGGTGTGCTTGTTGACTCTTCGGTGTCTGTCTTGTGTTATGACATATACAAACCATTTTTAAAATTAGTTACATTGGTTCTTTGAAAATTTCACATATGTATTATAAGGTATTTTAGTTACTTTCATCTCCATCCTTTCTTATATCTCTCCCATCCTTAATAAACCTCTGTTCTCCGTATAAACCCTTTCCCAGGCTCGTCTTTTTATTTTTTCTTGTGTCTCAATGGAGTTTAATTAAGATTGTTTGTGTGATTCTTGGGTTTGGAAGTATCCATTGGAACTTGGTGGGCTCACCCATTGGTATACAACTGAAGATAAACACACTTGCCTGCCAACCCCTAAGCTAGAAGTAACCAATAGCTCAGGGGGGAGCCGGGGATCCCGAGAGCCCCTCCTTCATTCAAGATTGCATAGGCCTGTGCATGTAACTGCACCTGCTTTGAGTTTATGGTGGTAGTGGTTGTACCATGTCCAGAAGAAGGCACTTCAAAGCCCCTCTCTCTATCTTCTGGATCTTTCTGCCTTCTGCAGTAATTCCTGAGCCCTAGAGGAATGATATAACACCTTTGTTTTGGGATGAGCACTCAGTGTTCCTTTATTTTCAGCATCTGGAGTCTCTGCATTCACTACCATTCAAGGCAAAGGGTTGATCTCTTATTAAGGCTCAGTGTAGCATTTGCCAAATAGGTATTTAACTTACATAAACATAAACAATTTGAGAATCTGCCCATTTAACTGAACATGAATAGTAAGCTCTCCCCTGGGGTCATTGACTTCTTTAGTATCCAGGAATAGATTCCCTCCTCTAGCAGCCCTTAAATCTAATCAGAGAGCATTTGATAACACCTATAAAAGTCATGCCACTATGGTGCAAATGAACACACTTTATCTTGGGTTTTTGTGCTGAAGTTCATAGGGTCCTAATCTAGGAAAGGACTCTCCCAGCAGCCTGCATAGGTCCTTCTAGCACAGAGAAAGATGGCCACCAAACAGGCCCGCTCAGTTCAGTTTTATTTCCCAAAATGTGTGATCTCTTCAGCACACAGTTGTTTAAAGGGATACACATGTTTTCAGACACAGGAATCCCATGAAAACAAATCTGGAAATGATCACACATACAGAAAAGACCTATAAGGAGAGAAAACACCCTGACAACACGTTATGAGACAAATAACTACCAAAGATGCACTGTTTGTCTTGTTTTTGCCATCTCCTACTGAGTATGTGATCTGCCCTTAAGTTTGTATACCCAGTGAGACTAATTTTTCTTTTTTAAGTGGTTATTAATTGGGAATAGCATCTGGGTTAGGGATGGGGCATGTGTCTACTTTTTCTCTCAGTGATGGGGGTCCATCTGGCACAGACCCGTGTCAGACCTATGCATTCTGCACAGACTCTGTGAGACCATACGTGTGATGGTCCTGCCATATTTTTTTTTTAAACTAGGTGTACTTCATTCCCTCTGGATTTTACAATTGTTCCATCTCCTTTTCCACAGGGTTCCCTAAGGTGAGGAATTTGATGAAGATAGCTCATTTAGGACTCTAAATTCTAAGGTATTCTAAGATTACCTATGTGGCTGATAGTCACGCCTCTCCTGTGGGGCTGTGGGGGCAATAACTTCAACAGGGTTTTCCAACATCAATTTATACAGTTATGGAAATCCCTCACAGACATGACTGTAGGCCACCCTGTCATAGATATTCCCTCACTGAGACTCTTCCTAAATGATTCTAGAGAGTGTCAAGTTGACAGAAGTCATCACAGTAGGGCCCACTTGTATTTCTCATCTTCAGAACTCTCTGTTCAGTTCCATAGCCCATAACTTAATTGGGTTGTTTGATTTTGACTTCCCTATATACTGTAGAAATGGATCATCTGTCTTAAATAAGCTGTCAGAGATTTTCTGCCAATCTGTGGGCTGTTTCGTTACTTTATTGACAGTTTTCCTTGCTTTATACACACTTGTAGACTTCATAGAATCCCATTTGTCAATCGTTGGTCTTATTTTATGAGCTACTAAAGTCCTATCCAGAAAGTTCTTACCTGTGCTTCTATGTTTCAATGAACTCTCTACTTTTTCCTGGAGTGGTTTCAGAGCATCAGGTCTTATGTTGAGGTCCATGATCCATTTGGAGCTATGTTTTGAAGGGCAAGTAATCAGGATCTTGCATTATTCTTCTACAGGTAAATATCCTGGCTGCCTAGCATCATTTGTTGAAGATTCTGCATCCTTTTTTTTACAGATAATTTGGAACCATTTCTCTGAATTTCACTATCCCAAATAAGGAAAGACTTGAAGATGTTCAAAAGGGAAAGACATTCTCACAAAGAAGGCGGTACCCAAATGACACTGCAGAGTCTGACATCCCAGCAACAGGGAAGAATGAAACAGCCAGAACCTGGTATGTACGCTTCATCAATCCCAGGTCCCTTGTGCTACACAGAATTGGACAATTTGACGTTAACATTTTTTTTTCTTCATCAGTACCTATGTGGCAATAATCAAGGTGAGGAAATTGGTGAGCCTGCTTTGTTATATTGAAAATGAAGCACTTTCTAAACAAAAAGAAAGTTGGGGAAGGGATACGTGAAAATGTAGGTATAGAACACCCATTTCTGTGGAATGGAAGAAGCACACTAGAAAGCAAAAGCTTTTGCTTGGCTTCCTTCTTCAAAGAGACAGAAAAACTAGCTTCTAGGAACTTTGAACTTCTCTGTTGGGTTGCCACCTGGCAGAATGCAGTTAATGTAACAGTTGTTTTGTTACTTATAAATATCTGGCTAAAGGTATTGAAACTCTTAGGTTGATTGATAAAACATGACAAACAAATTCCTTCACTTCTGGATTTTATTGTTAGGTTCATGAGACTGACAGAATTGAAGAGTATGAAAAATTAAGAATATGTAGACCGACATTATGGTCTGTGAGAGCCAAGTGTGGGATTTGTAGATAGGATCTGGTTGAATTCTGATTCTTCTTTGCGAAATTCAGTAAATTAATTAATCATTTTGAACTCTGTTCTAGGTGTTTTCAAAGTAGGAATGATAACACAACTTGAGTTTTAAATGAAATAAAGGATTAGAAAGCAAAACATTGTAATTCTGTAATTTGAGAATAACCTCATTCACTAAGCACATTATTATATTGTGTTTTGTGTGACATAAATAGCCTTTAAGGATGACTCTGCTGCTTTAGTTAGCTGAAGTAACTCAGTAACACAAGTAATTCTATATTCAGTAAGGGATTTGATAGCAGTCAGATAACTTATTTTTTATTAAGGATGAGGTTCACCTGTGCAAATAGGGATCAAAACATAGGGATGACTTCATGGCAGAGGAGGTATCATGTGTCAAGGACCCTCAGCAAAGCTGTATATAGATGCAGACACAACACACAGATCTTGCTCCAAAGGAAAGAGGGCATCTTTTACTGTGGTCTAAATATGAGAGTCCACAGCCCAGGGTCATGATTTTCCGGTGGAAGAGGAAACATGAACTTTTTATTTTCACCAGACAAAAGAAAGTCATAAATAGTTTTGCCAAATCCATTGGTAGTGATTCCAGTTAAGTGAGCTACAGTAGAGCAGGGCTTCTCCATTGTAGATTTCTGAAGTTATCACTCTTAGGGTTAGAGGTGGTGGAAATGTGTGCTCTGCTAAGCGTGGTAATTCACTCCAAAGTCTCACATAGTCTTCACAAAGATGTTGATTGTATACAGAAGTTGGTGGCAAGTGCTGTCAAAGGGACTGAAAGTAGTTCAGTGTAATTTTGGCAAAGGAACGGAACATGCATCTCCTCTCAGTCATGATCTAGTTAGGCAAGCAGTTCTCAGGATCTTCATCATTGATGTGGCTTCTCCAGGGAATGTAACTTCAAATCTACTTCAAGGTGGGCAGGCAGTGACTTCTGACCAGGGTACTGGACAGATGATCTCCATGGTTAACCTGCTTGTCCTATTGTTATGTACAGGATGCTGCAGTTGTCCCATTTGTTTAGTTGAAAGGCTGTTTTAATTTCCATCACATGCCTTCCCTTGGACTCAAAATTAAGGAGAGGAGGGCAATGGGCAACAAACTCCATTAGCTTAGTTCTCTGCCACTGACTTTGTTGACTGCTGGCTTCTTTAACTTTAACTCCTAAAACTGCAAGAGCAGACAAGAACCTGTAAAAGTGTTGGAGTTTCTGAAGGGCATTAGAAATATCGCTAATCATTTCATTTCATGTCAACAATGTCAGTGAATCACATGACAATGTTTCTAAGGTAGAAATACAGATAAAATGTAATCAAAGAATTTCAGAATTGGAGGAACTTTTGAATGTACTTTTTTCCCTCATGAACAGCTGATCTTTTCATGAACAAAGCAAAAATTCTCAGATTATTTCCATGTGATAATATATTTTACCTCATTAGAAGGAAGCTTGTTTGTAATGGTCTATATTGCCAACTGGAAAAAATTTGAATCGCCCTGGAATAAACCCATAGAAATGCTTGAGAGGGATTTTCTAGACTAGCTTTGACTCAAGGCATATCTGTAAAGGGTTACATAGATTAGGTTAAATGATATTGGAAGATCCAATATAACTGTGGGTGACACCATTCCTTGGCTTGAGGTCTTGGACTGAAGAAAAAAAAAAAGATGGAAAGGAGCCAGGTACTGACAGTCATCATTCTCAGTTAGTGGGCTGTGGATATTGTGTGACCAACTGCCCCGTATCCCCACCTCACTCTGCCACCATACCTTTCCCATCATGATGGAATGAAGCCTTACACTTTGAGCCAGAATAAATAACTCTTTCTTCCTTATATTTCTGTTGTTGGGGTATTTAAAAACACTAACAAGTAAGTAATTCAATGTTCTGAATAATATTGCTCCAACTTGTTATAGCAATAACCTTTCACCCACCATGGAATAATGTTTCTTAAAATATACTTGGGTATTTCTTAGGCCCTTCTAGGAACCACTTATATAATTTAGGAGTCTTATAGATGGATATCTTCTAGAGGAATTCTTTTATGTTTAAATGCTATTGCTCCTTGAATTCTAAATGGAATTTTATTATCTTATAAATGTCAGCATTAATTTCTATGCTTTTAGTTTATGTGCTTGATATATGATACCTAAAACTCATGGCCTTAAGTAGACTTATTGTTAAGCTGAAGTGGTTCAATGCCAGCCTTTACAAAGGCCTGGGATTTTACCTCCCACTTTAGATCTAGGCTTGTCATATGTAATTTTTTCTTATCAGTGAGTCAATGCAGAAGTTGGCAAACTTTTTCTGAAAAAGAAAAACAGAAAACATAATTTAGGGTTTTCTGATCAAATGATCTTTGTTGTAACTACTCAAATTTTTATTGTAGTGCAAAATCAGCTATGAACATTATGCAAACAAATAAGCATGGCCATGATCCAGTAACCCTGAAAACAGGAAGCAGGCCAGGACTTATGATTGGCAGCTTGTAACTTTTAAATGAAGATTAAAAAAGGTGATGACCAGCTCTGCAGATGACATAATGCTACCATACTACAAGGGGTTTGTATTTAACTGAGCACAGTTTCTGATATTCTTAAACCAGGAGATCTTACTTTTATTATTGCCATTCCTAAACATGACTCAATTTACTAGTGACCTTAAAAGGGAAAGAGTAAATGAAAAGCACATAATTAGAATTTAAAAGGATATGCATATGATTAATTACTGTCCATGTTTCTGAGATGAAATGCCTAACAACAGCAATTTAAGGAGGAAGGATTTCTTTTGACTTACAATTTGAGGGTTCAGTCTATCACAAAATGGAAGCCATGGAGTGGGGAGCTTGAGGAAGCTGCCATATTGCAGAGCATGCAGTATTCTAGTGATTTCATCATTTTATTCATGGAATAAATAAACCCAAGGCATAGTCTCACCCATACAAAAATAGGTATTGTCAATCAAATTAACCTAATATAAGCAATATGTTCAAAGACTAACCTAATCTAGATATCTCTCTCGTCAGAGGCATGGCTAAAGGCTTGTCTCTTAGATGATTCTAGATCTTGTCAAGTCTACAATTTGCATTAACTATCACATATGAGTACTCAGTTTTTCTTCAAGAAATAGTCTGAAAATCTGGGCTGCAGAAGTAGATATCTCAGCATAAGGACTGACAACTATAAGAGCCTTGAGGAGATGACTGAATGCAGAGCTAGAATCTAGACGACTCTATGAAAGTTTATTTAAGCAACTCCCATATTATATGCTGCTTAGATAAAAATCCACATGTTCTGGGCAGTGGTGACACACACCTTTAATCCTAGCACTTGGGAGGTAGAGGCACACTGAAAGAAGAATGGGGCTCTACACATAAGGAGCATTCGTGAGTCAAACAAATGCTATCGGAAGCACCTTGAATGATCCCCAAACAAATAAGAGACAAGTATTCAATAGATAGAAATGATTATTATTCTTATTTAATCACTATGCATAATACACATGTATTATCCTGTGGAACCAAAATGCATAGTTACTTGAGTGTCAATTAAGAAATTATAAAGACCTATTGATCAATGGGTAATAACTAAGTTATAATTATGAAGGAGAAACTATGATATGTTATTCTGTAGTAGTATCCTATAGATAATGGTGACATAATATATGTTTGAGGAAGTTAATAGAGAGCCAGTAAGATGGCTCAGTGGGTAATGGTGTTTGCCACCAATACCAATTAATTTTGTCTGAAAACAACAAATTACAGTATCTCAGTAGGTATAAACTGATGAAAATGTTCTCTTGTACATAAAAATAGAAAATCAGAAATTACAACGGTAACATGATGATGGATTGATAAAGTTCTCAGAAAGCTCAGCAAGAGACAAAGTATCCAAAATGAGAAAAGATATGAAGATGAGAAAGTGTCCGGAAGTCTTTACACCTGAATAAAAGGCACAGGACAAAAGAAATATGTAACAGAGGAGAAGGAAACATTGAAGAAGAAATTCCTGTGTCCCAGAATAGAAAGACTCAATGATTTGGACCAAAGGTACTGAAAGCACAATGTAGAGGTAAATGTAGATGAAGATGTCATTAGAGCCAGAGACCTCATTTTTAAATTTCAGAGTATGAGTAGCAAAGATATCACAATATCTTTCAGAGATAAAACAATGTAACATTGAAATTTGTATGTATGAAAGGCCATCAACCTGATGAAATCATTTCTTATTACAACCATGGGAATCAAAAGTCAGTGAGCGATACTTTCAAAATTCTGAGGGAAAATGGTTTCCTGATAGATACCTGCAAAAGATATCAAGTAACTGAGAAGGCAAATAAAGCCATTCTGAACATTTAAAACCTTAGAGTATTTCTACACTTTTTTTTTTTACAGTGAGCTACAAAGGACTGTGTTCCAACTAAATACAGAAATTAATTAGAAAGGAAAGAAATATGGGATCCAGAAAATAGAGAGTCAAGAAAAGAGGAGACAAAGGAAGACCCAGGATGGGAAGGGAACTCGGTGTGAGTATGATCTGAGTCAGAAGTTCTAGAGTGTAGCATACACACACACACACACACACACACACACACACACACACACACACACACACACAAACATACACTAAAATTTTCAGATGTGTGTGTGTGTGTGTGTGTGTGTACATGTGTGGTGAAGTCAGGGTGACTGGCATATTTATCACCTCAAACACCATTTAGTAAAAATGTTGTCACTCTTATTTTTATGTGTATAGGCCTTTTTTTTTCTGCATGTCTATCTGTACACCATGTGTGTGCAGTGGCCCCAGAGGCTAGAAGAAGACATGGATCCCCTCTAACTCAAATTACAGATGTTTGTGAGTCACCATGTGGGTGCTCAAACTCAAACTCATGTTCTCAAAGGACACAGTCACAGGGCTTTAACTGCTGAACCATCTTTCCACCCTTTACTTATTACTTTTTCATGGTATATTTCAATATATGCATTTTATTATCATCAATGGTAGTCACTCTACTTTGCTACAGAACATTAGAAGTGATTGCTCCAAATTAGTTGTATCTTTGTAGCCATTAGCCATCTTACCTTGTAGAGGGTGGATTTTGTAATTACTACAGCTCCTTTTAACTTTAAAATTCTTCTCTCTGACCTCTCAAATATTGGCAGTGACCTATAAGACCTGCTAGCATGATGTGCACAGAGAAACCATTATCCACAGGGTTGGTGAGCAGCTGTTTTCAATTTCCATTGTTGACAGATTGAGAGGAAATGGCCTTTGGTAAGGACGGTGAAAATGTCAGAGTCAAGGGAACATGAACAATGAGAATCTGATACAGTACGTAATAATTAGGGGCTTAATAACTTGTCTTTTCCTAAAGACCTCAGCATATGTACCATTCAGCTTCAAAGTTATATGCAATTAATATGCAATAAGAAAAATATTAGATGCTAATGCCACTTTACCTAACTTACTGTTGAAGGTTCCAGATTTAGGAGACAGCCTATATCCTATGTGTAGTAAGACCAATTATTTGAATGAAAATCCTCATCACTCACAAGTCCCACATCTCTTTTCGCTCCACGGGAGTGGCATTTCTCCATGCTTTCCTTGCATGCCTCAGAAAGGTAAGTGCTTTGCATGAAGCCACATTTTCAGTGACTTGTCCAAGCATCTCTCATGATTTTAATAAAATCTTACAACAAAGCTTTGCTCAGTTGTCTTAAAAAACTGTCCCCAGGAAGAACTTCATTTTTATTGTTACCACATATGAACATTTGGGAATATGTTGGATGAAGCTGTGAGAACACAGAATGAAAACATTGTAAGTTGTCACAGACGGTAAAGCTGGATGGGATCTTTGCATCTAATTATATTCTTTCATGGATGAGAAAATGCAGATGAATGTGCAGACAGTTTCACTAGATCACTTAATTAAGTATTTCATAGAGTAAATTTTAACTATTACTATGTCTCATTCATTCATTCATTCTTTCATTCATTCAGTGTCCTATATTGACTACTACTTGGCACTCTATACAGTAAAGTAAAACGCTGGTATGTGTGTGTAGTGTGTGTGTGTATGTGAGTGTGTGATTGTTTTCTTCACAATATAGAGAATTCTCAAATCTTCAAAGTTCATCAGCACTATACAATTCTGACTAAGTATACATTTTACTTACTTCAGTGTATTTCACCTGTCCTACTATTTCTACATGTTTGTTTATCTTACAAATATTTTATCCATAAAATTGAAATAGTTTTATTAAGCACTACTATTGATAGTCAAAGAAAAAAGTCAGCAAAATTAATGCATAGTGCTTTACATAAGTTCTATTATATTTTTCTATCTAAATTGTAACATTTAGGAGTATGATGTCATCCAAATATGTCACAATATATGTCACACACATACATATATATTCATGACTGACTTATAAACATGAAACAATTATTTTCTGCAAATTCTTGAACACAAACATGCATATAGAATACATATATCACTATATACAACTCTATGAAAATATTCACATTTATTTCAGCTCATAAAACTCAGTATGTTTACAAATTATAACGTTATATTACATAAAACAATACATGTGTTGATGAAAAGAATTTTATCTGAACTTTAACTGAATTATATCTGAGTTTAACTCTCAATTTGAATGAATTTGTTATTAATAGGTCATGTGAAGAAAATACAGATCTGGAATAATAAAACTGCAACACAAAATTTAACATCTGGCTAGGAAAACATCCTGGTGTTTATCTTTTGAGAGTCAAGTTTTGTTGCTGGCAGGAATTCCTAAGATAGATCCCAGGATCCCTGTCCTCTGATTATTCTATCAAAGGCTCATCTAGATCCTGCTCTGTAGGGATTTTCAGATCTGATTAAGGTTTCTTAACATTGAGAGATTTCCCAGCATTAACTGTATAGACCCCTTAGCATTCTATGGGCCTCTAAATGGTGAAAGGGAGCTATGCACCCCATTGCTTCAAGTAAGTGGAGTTTAGAGACAGTGGGAGAGTAAAAGCTCTGTTATTCTGTTGATGGAGCACAGAGCTGTGAGTGTACACTGAAGGCTGAGAAAGACCCACCCCCAGCCAGGGGAAAGCAGGTCTTAAAAGGTGAGTCCAGCACTCAGCTGATTGAAACAGGCTCACTGCTGGAGCTCACCAAAAGTGGTAAAGCCACAGACACCTGGCTCTGAGCTGTGAAAAGCCCTTGGGATGGACTGCTGATCTCATTGCTACGTTTGTGTTGATTCGTTCTGCCTGCAATAGAATGCAAACACCAACACATGGACAAAACCATTTTAAGCCCCTATAAACAAAAAGAAGCAATATTCTGAAATGGAAAGAAGAAAGAAAGAAAGAAAAAAAGGAACAAACAAGGTGTAGCTTAACCAAGTAATGCTTATCCCTGACTAGCTTACAAATAATTGAGACTCAGACTGGGTATTTTATTTGGCTTTGAAAATTACTGGGGGGTCACCCCTAGTCTACTCTTGTAACTGCTGCCTGGTTACCTCCCAGTGATGTACCCCAGATACTTGCTGTTTCTCCTGGCCATGTGCTCATTATCATCCATCTGCCCTCATGGCGGCTTCCTCTCTTCTTTCTTCTTCTTCCATATTTCCCTGGTCTCTCCTCCAAGCAGGTCACTCCAAACCCACCTACCTCTAATTCCTTTAGTAATTGGCTGTAGCACAACAAAAGCTTGCAAACCTGAGAAGTCACTGGCAGGCCTAGACCTTCTTGTATAGAATGTAGCATTATAGTACTTAGCAATAGACCAACTCTCAACAACAAGGTTACTTTCCCCACTGAGATTGTGTGTGTGTGTGTGTGTGTGTGTGTGTGTGTGTGTGTGTGTGTGTGTGTGTATATGTATGTGTAGTATAAGTATATATGTGTGCGTGTTTACAGTATGCATAATGGTGACTTTTCTGTTTCAGACGTAGAACAAGCTCTTGGTAATGCATAGTTATATCACTAGACACAGTTAGGTGGTCCTGACTTCTATCACAGGCTCATCCCTACTGTGCCAGAATGTCATCAGTCTGGCATTCATCTACATCCTGATGCTATGTTGCGTTGTTGAGATTTCTCTCTCATAGACATGCATGCACATAATATTTGCTACAAGATTACTACTCAGGCTAAGAGGCCATTAGCAAATTCTTCATACTAGCATTGGCAGTCAGTCAAATAGAAAATCTAGAAAAGCTGATGAATGTGATTGTGTGGTGAGTGAAAGATAGGAGGTGGTTTGGCATGTCCCAGCTCTGTGACCTGGGGCAGGTTTCCCAATCTTATTAGGTTTCCAGTTCCTTGTTTACCTAGCTCAGTGATTGGGAAGACCAAGGTCATACACACACAGTGAGCAGATGAGAGCTGACACATGGTCAGCAGGTATTCGGGTAGCTATTAGACTTTTTAACTTATTAAAGGTGTGTGGGAATTTAAAAAATGAAAATTGAGTTTTTCTTTTGTATGGAAAATGCTGTTGAAATTGATGCCAAATAGTACAGGATGGGAGAAGACAGGTGACTTTATAGAGAGTATTAAGAGCATATGAAGAATTGGTTGCAGCCAGATAAAGTAGTTGTCACCAGGGAAGGATTCCAGGAGGACGTGGCAGTGTAGCTGGGACTTCTGGCTGGACAGATGCTGGGTGTATGATTGAACTGGGTGAGAAAACATGTTAGTCCATCTAATGAAACACCTGAGACAGGTTCCTTAATAAAACAAGGGCTTATTTAACTCATAGATCTTGGGATTTCAATGTTTTGTGCGAGTCTTGGCTCAGTTCTAATAAACCCTTCCTAGATGGGGATCCAGAGGGAGAGAGATCACTTTGTCAAATAGGAACGAGAGAGGGCTTGGGTGGAGCTCACTTCCACAAGCTATATTCAAGAGAACTAACTCAGAATCCCAGAGTCAAGAAATCCTTTCTGATCTAGTACGATCCAAGCATCTCTCTCTCCCTAGCTCTTCCTCTGGAGGGTCCCAGTGCCTCCCACAACACATCTTGGGGGCCCAAGCCTCCAACATAGAAACCCTTAGGGAACCAACTGATTCCAAACTGGAGCAGAGATCCTTGCTTCTTAGAATCTGGCACTGAGCCCACATATTTGATTTTATTTTAACTTTGAGCCATCGGTTAACAACTTCGCTTTTTTGGCATCCTGCACTGAATGACTAATTTTAATTTTAATTGATTACCATTTTGATTTCCCCAATATCAATATTAGAACTATAAGGGATTTGTCAGGTCTTTTGGAGCTTTGCACAGCTGACTAACCTTATTACTCTAGGGAACTGCTTACACCTATGTAAAGGCTTTATTAAACTCACTGAATTCTAAGTTAAACATTGGATGCTTATGTTTTAAGAAGGAAACAGAAATTTTGTGTTCGCTTTCTCTGCTCTAGATGTTGTTATAACAAGTGCAGAGAGATGGGCGTGCGTCTCTCAGGGCATGCTCCTGTCCCTGTTCTGAGTAGGGCATCTCACGGGCACTCCTTCCTGCAGTTCTTCTAGGGTCCTCTGCCTTGGAGGTCATTACAAAAACCGTTCCTTGTCAGGGGTTCACTGTCCTGAAGCACACCCACTCTTGTTCACCTTGTGGATGGTTTACTGACTTGTTTTGTTTTTCTTTACACATAAAACACATAAATATGCTTGGCTGAGAATGCCTTGACATAGAACTGTTTCAAATTACCGTTAAGTTCCTCAGTCATCATCTTTATAGACTAAGCTGATGGATCCTAATGTTTTACACACACACACACACACACACACACAC
>NC_034611.1:15200134-15232315 GCF_900095145.1 Mus pahari | reverse complement strand
AGAGAGAGAGAGAGAGAGAGAGAGAGAGAGAGAGAGAGAGAGAGAGAGAGAGAGGACAAATATGGAATAGAGTGAACTCAATTGCTTATGAGGGGAAACTTTCTCGAAACTAATTGAATAACCTTACTTCTTTGTAGTTCTAAGATTGTGCAAACATGGGTCATTTTTTTAGTGTCAAGTGGAAATAATGCTGTCAGATTATTTTATTGATGACCAAATTTCAAAGCAGTCAAATGTTAATATCAAAGAATCAACATACTGTGTTAGACATATACTGCAGCAGAACTCTCTATGTAGATGAAGGTAGCCCTGAACTCGTGGAGCTCCAGCTGTTTCTGCCTCCTAAGTGCTGGGATTAAAGGCATGTGCCACCACATCCAGATTTATAGATGCCGTTTTCCTAAACATGCCCATGAATAATTAGCTTTGGTGATTTTAGAACTTTCCCATGAAGTCTGTGCATTAATAATTTCTGTTGCTGTGCTAACACCATGACCAAAAGCAAATTATGAAAGAATGTATTGAGCTTACACTTCCAGAGAGATAGGGTTCATCATGGAGAGGAGCAAGGCAACAGTCAGGAAAGTGATGGGGTTGGAAATAGGAAATTAGTTGATCATGGTTCATCTATACACAGGAAGTAGAACAGAAATAAAACGGGAAGGAGGGCCAGGCTATAAAACCTCAAAGCTTGCCCCAGTAATATATTTCTTCCAACGAGGTTCCAGCACCTAAGGGTTCCATATCCTTCCGGAACAGTCCCACCAAATGGGAAGCAGATGTTCAAATATCTGAGCCTACAGCGAACATTTCCTATTCAGTCTACCACAGTAGGGAAAACTGATGAAATTTGGTTTACCGCTGACATAATCTAGATTTGTAATTCCAAATCGATTTCTGGACAGCCTTAAGCCTTTGACTCTCTTTTGCTGTGACCTAGTTGACAAATTTTAAATCCTGTGGGTTTCACCCTCTGCTCTATAGTGTTGGGATGAACAACGCTGGGGAGTAAAGCTAAAGAATTACAAAAGCCTCCTTCCTTCTCTCCTTTCCTCTGTCCCTCCATCCCCTCTCCTTTCCTATCTCTGTTTCTCCTTCTTCCTCTCCTTCTCTCTCCCTCTCTTCCATCCTTCTGTCCTTTCTTCTCACCGTTTTACATTCTTTAGCTATGCTTCATGATAAAGAGAAAATAGTTAAATCATTTTAATACACTTCAAAGTGCTTCTGCACAATAGTTAGCTTCCTTTATACAGCTCTGCTTTGTTCTTGCCACTAGTGAAATCAAGATCGAAACACTTTCATTGGGAAAATGCAAATAGGCCCCTAATTAGCAGCCCAGGAAGTCTCGGAGATATTGCTTATCTCTAATACGTAGGGGAGAAAATGAGCTTCACTATTCTGAATGGTCTGATTGTGAAAGCGTGACTTCAGCTAAATCACTATCAGTTATTTGTAATCAGCCTGAGCAGATGGGGCCTCCTAACCTACCCTAGAGAAATGCTAGTTCATCCGAAAAGCCCTGCTCAACTGCAGCTGTCAAAGGTGCAGAGTTGGTTCCCCGTGTGTTCCTATAGTGAGAACCTCAGACTCTTAGCCACAAATCACTCAGTGGCTGCACTGTACGCAGAAGTAACAGAAGAATTCCTCAGGGAGACTATTGGAGTTGCTTGACTGGATCCAGAGGTGAAGCAATTGAAGCAGTGGCCAAGCTGGAAGCTGTTCAGCTGTGGCTTTCACGAAGCCAAGGATCTAAATGCTTTCACATTCCTTTGACTCCGGCAAGGAGAAAAAAAAAACTGCTGCAGGTGGGTGGATACACACTGTGGGAATCAGCATGCCTGAGAAAGTCTCATTTACTTCCCTGTGGGGAATTGAGCCCGTGGCCTGGAGAAGTTCACAATTTCCTGTGGGGAAGATGACAGAGATGGTTAAAATGGTTAGAAACACATGGGAAAGTGTCTCCCCACCCCACCACCCAGCTCCAAAGAGCAGCTGTCAACCAAAGAGATTTATTTTTCTGTCCCTTTCAGGACTGGTCCTAAATGCACATGGCTTAGCTGATAAGGCAGAAGCATTAACTTTCTGAGGAGCCACACCACTCATCCATCCCTCAGCGAAGAAGCTGACACTTTCTCAGTAGGCCTGTGTAAATGCAGAAAATGCCAATGTTCCTTGATTTATGATCGTCTCATGAAAATTAACACACAAAACTTTAGAACTTTACTGTCTTCTGGCAGAAGAAGAAAAGGACAAAGAAAGAAATCTCTGGAGGCACTTTTAGGAGAAGGTTGGCCAAATTACTTCCTAGGACAGTATCCTGATTGACTGCTGGGTTGATGTCATGTTGAATTCTAAGCAAATCTCCCTTATACTTATACCCCATTGAGGGACTGAGTTAGGCTCCTGGCTCTAGTTTTTTTGTTTGTTTGTTTGTTTGTTTTATTTTAAACAGGGCAGAGCTGAGTGGCTGGAAGTTAAGAACAAATTTGGTAGAGACAGCCAAGTGAGTTGGTATATCATCTATAGTGTTTAGAATCTATATTTATACCGTGATCCCAAAGTGTTTCTACCAGTTCATGAATGGGGCACTATCCAGCCTTCCCCAGCAGACCTAACCAGCAGTGTTGCACTGTGCACTGCAGTTCTTTTCTTTTCTTTTCTTTTCTTCTCTTTTCTTTTCTCTTCTCTTCTCTTCTCTTCTCTTCTCTTCTCTTCTCTTCTCTTCTCTTCTCTTCTCTTCTCTTCTCTTCTCTTCTCTTTTCTTCTCTTTTCTTTTCTTTTCCCTCTTCTCTTTTCTCTTCTTTTCTTTTCTATTGGATATTTTTATTTATTTACATTTCAAATGCTAGTCCCTTTTCTGATTTCCCCTCCGGAAACCTGCATCCCATCCTTCCTCCTCCTGCTTCTGAGGGTGTTCCCTCCACATACCTACCTGCTCCTTGCCTCCCCGCCCTGGTATTTCCCTACACTGGGGCATCAAGACTTCCCAGGACCAAGGGCCTCACCTCCCATTAATGTCTCCTTTTGCTACATATGAAGCTGGAGCCATGGGTTCATCCATGTGTACACTTTGGTTGGTGGTTTAGTCCCTGGGAGCTCTGGGGGTGGGGAGCATCTAGTTGGCTGATATTGTTGTTCTATGAGGTTGTAAACCTCTTCAGCTCCTCCAGTCCTTTCTCTAACTACTCCAATAGAGACCCTGTGCTCTGCCTCTGTATTTGTCAGGCTCTGGCAGAGCCTCTCAGGAGGCAGGTAATAAGGCTCCTGTCAGCAAGCCCTTCTTTGCATCTACAATAGTGTCTGGGTTTGGTGTCTGTATATGGGATAGATCCCCAGGTGGGACAGTCTCTGGATGGCCTTTCCTTCTGTCTCTGCTCCACATTTTGTCTCCATATTTTCTCCCTTGAGTATTTTGTTCCACCTTTTAAGAAGGACTGAAGCATCCAAACTTTGATCTTGCTTCTTCTTGAGCTTCACGTGGTCTCTGAATTGTTCCTTGGATATTCTGAACTTTTTGGCTAATATCCATTTATCAGTGAGTGCATACCATATGGGTTCTTTTGTGACTGGGTTACCTCACAAAGGATATTTTCTAATTCCATCGTTTCATGAATTCATTGTTTTTAATAGTTGAGTAGTACTCCATTGTGTAAATGTGCCATACTTTCTATACGTATTCCTCCATTGAAGGACATCTGGATTTTTTTCTGGCTATTAAAATAAGGCTGGTATGAACATCGTGGAGTATGTGTCTTTGTTATAAGTTGGGTATATGCCCAGGAGTAGTATTGCTGGATCCTCAGGTAGTGCTATGTCCAAATTTCTGAGGAACTGCCAGACTGTTTTCCAGAGTGGTTGTACCAGCTTGCAATCCCATCAGTAATGGAGGAGTGTTCCTCTTTCTCCACATCCTCACCAGCATCTGCTGTTACCTGAAATTTTGATCTTAACCATTCTGATTGGTGTGAGGTGGAATGTCAGGGTTATTTTGACTTGCATTTCCCTGACATCTAAGGATGTTGAACATTTATTTAGGTGTTTATCAGCCATCCAGTATTCCTCAGTTGAGAATTCCTTGTTTAGCTCTGTACCCTATTTCTTAATAGGGGTGTTTGGTTATCTGGAATCTAACTTCTTGAGTTCTTTGTATATATTGGATATTAGGTCGCTATTGTTTCGTAGGTTTGGTAAAGATCTTTTCCCAATCTTTTGTTTGCCGTTTTTACCTACTGACAGTGTCCTTTGACTTACAGAAGCTTTGCAATTTTATGAGGTCCCATTTGTCAATTCTTGATCTTAGAGCATAAGCCATTGGTGAAGGGTATTGTTTCCCTAATTTTTTCTCAGCCTGTTTATCCTTTGAGTAGAAGAAGTCTATTGATTTGAGTTAAGTTTATATCCAGTCACTTTGCTGAAGTTGTTTATCAGCCTTAGGAGTTCTCTGGTGGAATTTTTGGGGTCACTTAGTTATACTATTATATCATCTGCAAATAGTAATAGTTTGACTTCTTCCTTTCCAATTTGCATCCCTTTGACCTCCTTTTGCTGTCTAACTGCTCTGGCTAGGACTTTGAGTACTATATTGAATAAGTATGGAGAAAGTGAGCAGCCTTTATTTTATTGAGATTGCTTTAAGTTTCTTTCCATTTACTTTGATGTTGGCTCCTGGATTGTTCTATATTGATTTTACTATGTTTATATATGGACCTTGAATTCCTGATATTTCCAAGACTTATTGTGAAGGGATGTTGAATTTTCTCAAATGCTTTCTCAGCAACTAATGAAATGATCACATGGTTTTTAATTTGAGCATATTTATATGGTGGATTAAGTTGATAGATTTCCACATATTGAACCATCCATGGATCCCTGGGATGAAGCCTACTTGATTATGATGGATGGCAATTTTGATGTGTTCTTGGATTTGGTTTGTGAGAATTTTATTGAGTATTTTTACATTGATATTCATAAGTAAAATTGGTCTGAAGTTCTCTTTCTTGTTGGGTCTTTTTGTCCTTTAGGTATGAGCATAGTTATGGCTTCACAAATGAATTGGTTAGTATTCCTTCTGTTTCTATGTTGTTAAGTAGTTTGAAGAGTATTGGTATTAGGTCTTCATTGAAGGTCTGATAGAATTCTGCACTAAACCCATGTGTTCCTCAGCGTCTTTTGGTTGGCAGACTTTTAATGACTGCTTCTATTTCTTTAGGGGTTATGGGACTGTTTAGATGGTTTATATGATCCTGATTTAACTTTGGTTCCTGGTGTCTGTCTAGAAAATTGTCCATTTCATCTAGATTTTCCATTTGTTGTTGAGTATAGGATTTTGTAGTAGGATCTTTTAGATTTCCTTGGTTTCTGTTATGTCTCCCTTTTCATTTCTGATTTTGTTAATTTGGATATGTTTCTGTACCCTCTGATGAGGCTTGCTACGGGTTTATCTATCTTGTTTTCTCAAAGTACCAGATCCTGGTTTTGTTGATTCTTTGTATAGTTCTTTTTGTTTCTACTTGGTTGATTTCAGCCCTGGGTTTGATTATTTCCTGCCATCTACTCCTCCTGCATATATTTGCTTCTTTTGGTTCTAGAGCTTTAAGATGTAGAATCAAGCTTATAGTGTATGCTCTCTTCAGTTTCTTTTTGGAGACCCTCAGAACTAAGAGTTTTCTTCTTAGTACTGCTTTCCTTGTGTCCCATAAGTTTATTAGAATGACTACTCCATTGGAACATTGATTGGAAAAAAATTTTCCAGACTTTTACTCTGAAGTAGTATCTGTCTTTGTCACTGAGGTGTGTTTTCTGTATACAGCAAATGCATGGGTCTTGTTTATGTATCCAGTCTGTTAGTCTAATGTCTTTTTATTGGGGAATTAAGTCCATCGATGTTAAGAGCTATTAGGGAAAAGTGATTGTTGTTTCCTGTTACTTTTGTTGTTAGAGATGAAATTATATTTGTATTTGTGTGACTGTCTTCACTTGGGTTTGTTGAAAGATTACTTTCTTGCTTTTTCTAGTGTATAGTTACCCTCCTTGTGTTGGAGATTTCCATCTATTATCCTTTATCAGGCTGTTTTTTGTGGAAAGATATTGTGTAAATTTGTTTTTGTCATAGAATATCTTGGTTTCTCCATCTGTGTTAATTGAGAGTTTTGCTGGGTATAATGGCCTGGGATCACATTTTTGTTCTCTTAGGGTCTGTATGACATCTGTCCAGGTTCTTCTGCCTTTTATAGTCTGAGGTGAGAAGTCTGGGGTAATTTTTATAGGTCTGCCTTCATCTGATACTTGATATTTTACCCTTAATGCTTTTACTATGCTTTCTTTGTTTTGTGCATTTGGTGTTTTGACTATTATGTGACAGGAGGAAATTCTTTTCCAAACTATTTGTAGTTTTGTAGAATTCCTGTATGTTCATGGTCATGTCTTTCTTTAGGTTAGGGAAATTTTCTTCTATAATTTTGTTGAAGATATTTACTGGCCCTTTAAGTTGTGGATCTTCACTCCCTTCTAGACCTATTATCCTTAGGTTTGGTCTTTTCATTGTGTCCTGGATGTTTTTTAGTTAGGAGCTTTTTGCATTTTGCATTTTCTTTGACTTGTGTCAATGCTTTCTATAGTATCTTTTGCATCTGAGATTCTCTATCTCTTGTATTTTGTTGGTGATGTTTGCATCTATGACTCTTGATCTCTTTCCTAGGTTTTCTGTCTCTGGGTTGTCTCCCTTTGTGTGTGTGTGTGGTTTTTTTTAAATTGTTTCTGTTTCCATTTTTAGATTCTGGATAGTTTTGTTCAACTCCTTAACCTGTTTGGTTGTATTTTCCTGTAATTCTTTAAAGGATTTTTGTGTTTCCTCTTTAAGGGCTTCTAGCCGTTTATCCGTGTTCTCCTGTATTTCTTTAAGGGAGTTATTTATGCCCTTCTTAAAGTCCTCTATCATCATCATGCGATGTGATTTTAAATTTGAATCTTGTTTTTCCAGTGTGTTGGGGTATTCAGAACTTGCTGTGGTGGGAGAACTGGATTCTAATGATGCCAAATCGCCTTGGTTTCTGTTGCTTTGGTTCTTGTGCTTGCCTCTTGCCATCTGGTTATCTCTGGTGTTAGTTGGTCTTGCTGTCTCTGACTGAAGCTTATCCATCCTGTGGTCCTATAAGCCTATGATCTTAGGTGTATCAGCACTCCTAGGGAGACCAGCTCTCTAGTTGGTAGGGTGTGGGTATGGAAGGTTGTGGGACGGCCTTAGCTCTGGGACACAGATGGAGACCTAAAGGATCCTGTCCCCACACTGCTGTTCTTGCTTCTTCTGCGCTTCTTTCTGCTCTGCCCTTTGCCAGGTCTCCTGGCTTCAGGAGCTTGCTGAGGGCTGGTTCCTACCTCCTGGGAAACCAGGTCACCTTTCCTATCCTTTGCTTTACTTGGAAGCCAAAAGTACTGGAGGCAAACTCCCTATTTGCCACAATGTCATTTTCAAACAAGTTTTTTCTTTTGTTCCTCTTTTTGTATTTGATCTGAGAAAGATGCCTTACCATTTATTTCCAGGTAGGAGATGGTGGAAACTTTTGCAAATAATAAAATATTGTATTTTGGTGAAAGCTTTGAGCAAACTTGTTCTACTTGCTTGCTTTTTGTGAACAATATAAAGAGAATTGCAGTACACTTAATTTATAGGACAGGGGAGACATTAAATTGTGATCCAGTAAACTGAATATCCTAAATATTAAGTATTTCAGATATTAAAGCCCTCAGTTCTCTACATTTGGTAAAGTATGTTTACATGAATTAAATGAGCCAGTTTATAAGGTTGTCAGAAAAAAAAATGGGCCTGTAGGGTTTCCCTTCTTGTATTTTAGATATTATTTGAAGCAAATTAGTGGAGCCAAAAATGTTTGAAATTGAGGTTTAAAAGAGAGTTCCCTGTGAGATGGCTGAAACCATGCAGGTATACTCACTTATGATCTGTGGCTACCAGACAAATCTTAATCAATACTAGAATTATATGGAGTGTTTTATCCAAGATAACTTTTCTTTCTTTCTTTCTTTCTTTCTTTCTTTCTTTCTTTCTTTCTTTCTTTCTTTCTTTCTGTCTTTCTGTCTGTCTGTCTGTCTGTCTGTCTGTCTTTCTTTCTTTCTTTCTTTCTTTCTTTCTTTCTTTCTTTCTTTCTTTCTTTCTTTCATCCTGGGAATGTGACAGCCATTCCTAACCTGACGGCACTGTGGTTTTGCCTGACCTGAAATGAACTCCTTTATCCCAATCATTAGAGCTCAGACCTAAGTGATAATTTACATAGGTACTGTGATGGCTAAAGAAACTTACTATGGAGCCAGGCATCCCTTAAAGGCCTTTGACCTTTAGCTCTGGAATGCCTGGGAGGCTCTAGTGGCTTGTAGGTGAGATAAGATAGGATAATGAGTTGTGAGGTATTAACAATTGCCTTTGTTTCTGTGAAACCTGCTTATCACTACGGGAAAGGGATGAAATGATCTTTTTATTACTATATAGCAGTGAAATAAGAAACAACTGAGGGAAGTTAAAAGCTTTTTCTGCTCAGTTGTGGATTCCATGGATAGTTAGAACACACACCTTTCTGATGTTCTCTTGAAAACCCCACCTTACTCCCCACTACCCTATCTGCAGGGCATGCTATAGTGACTCTTAAGGCTGCCATCCACCTACTAGCAGTGAGAATAAATTCATTCACTTAACCAAAGATGAATTGAATCTGAGTCTCTAGTTTCTCCCAGTGGATTTAAATGCTATGGGGTTGGATTGCTTCTCCATATATTTTGGGTGAAGTTAATATTTAAAAAATGAACACCCTCTAAAAATATACTATTTCCTAAGGAAAAATATAGTCAAGACTTTGGATATACATACACACCATTGATCAATATATATTTGCTTTAGTTAAGGAATCCTGTGACATAATGTGTCATTGAATATTAAATGGTTGGCCAATGTTAAATTTCTCCTTGGTTTGAAAGAACTGTTGGCTAGGAGGCAGTTGGTGTATGTATTTGGATAGGACAAGGCTTCCCAACTCAGACCATGACTCCTGAAATTCCAATAGCCCCTGAACGTGGGAAGGACTCAGGACTGGAGAACATGCATTTGCAAACTGTGGTAATGAAGCAAGGTTGGACAAGAGGGTGGCTAGGCCTCAGTGAGACAAGGAGGGTTGCTCTATCATGGCATTACAGGGAGTTTGGCATAGCTGAGGGGTGGTTAGCAGAAAAGTCAGGCCAACTGAGGCTAGCAGAAGGTGCTGACTCATTGAGCTGTGGAATATGGCAGACTAGGCTCAGGTAGCCGTGGTGTAAATGAGAGAAACTTTGGAGAAGGAGCTTCTAGGATTTGACAAGTGATTGAGTGTAGAGAATTAAGTAGCAGTGATAATCACTACTTACAAGCATTTGCTATGTGGGAGGTATTATATAAAATAGCCACTCCTTATATAAGCATCTGGAAGAAGGGGAGGGTGTGTTCCTTATCCAAAGTGCTTGTCTTAAGCATAGCAGGAGCATTTCTGTGACCGCACAGTCTGATCTTCACAATTTGCTAAATTTGGTGTGGTACGTTTAGTAAAAATCTTACTTTGTGTTATTATTAAATACATTCATGTACTCTGTTTACATTATGATTAGCCATTAGCCACTCACAGACTAGAAATACTGGGAAATAGTATTTAGTCCGTTGTAAAATTAAATAAGGAAGTGAGCATTCTTGAAAGCCAAGAAAAGCCCTGCATAGTTGAAACCTTCACCACAGGCTGCTTATCATATCAGATGGTGAACTGAGAAATCCACCCGTCTCAGTTCTGTCAGCCTCCTTAAACCAGTGGATAAAAATCGGAATACTTCCTTCTTAGTGAGGATTTCAGCTGAGCCCTTTCCTTAAAACAGACATGCTGTTCCGTGGCAGCTTAAGGCACAGTCTCAGCCTGGTTTATGAACTCTGTAGGTCGTTGAAGACTCAGGTACAATTTCCAAGATCTCCTTTTTATTTTTCAAAATAAGAACCAATTGTGGGTTCACCTGTACCCGTTTTAAATTTGTATGCTGAAGTCCAGTAACCAAAGCGTTGTAGTCAGGAGGTGGGGCCTTTGGGAGCAATGAAGTTTAAATGAGGCTGGAGGCCTTATGATGACGTTCTTCCCCAGAGGCCACACTGGTGGGCTCTGCCTTTATACTGCCTTCTCCTTGTTCATCTGCTCTTTCTGCCCTGTCAGAGCACAGTCAGAGTACTGATCCACAATCTGCAATAGGGCTGGAATTTTGTTCTCAGATGACCAGCCTCTAGGACTGTGAGAGAATAAATGTCTGTTGTATGGTATTATTCATAGTCAACCTGTGGTATTTTATTATAGCAGAACAAATTGTCTTTTTATTTAATTTTTATTAGATATTTTCTTCATTTACATTTCAAATGCTATCCTGAAAGTCCCCTATACCCTCCCCCCAGCACTGCTCCCCTACCCATTGACTCCCATTTCTTGGCCCTGGTATTCCCCTGTACTGGGGCATATGAAGTTTGTAAGACCAAGGGGCCTCTTTTCCCAATGATGGCTGACTGGGCCATCTTCTGCTATATATGCAGCTAGAGACATGAGCTCTGGGGGTTACTGGTTAGTTCACATTGTTGTTCCACCTATAGGGTTGCAGACCCCTTCAGCTCCTTGGGTACACTGTCTAGCTCCTCCATTAGGGGCCCTGTGTTCCATTCTATAGATGACTGTGAGCATCCACTTCTGTATTTGCTAAGCACTGGCATAGCCTCACAAGAGACAGCTATATGAGAGTCCTTTCAGCAAAATCTTGCTGGCATATGCAATAGTGTCTGCGTTTGGTGGTTGATTTTGGGATGGACCCCCCCCCCCGGTAGGGCAGTCTATGGATGGTCCATCCTTTAGTCTTAGCTCCAAACTTTGTCTCTGTAACTCCTTCCATGGGTGTTTTGTTCCCTATTCTAGGGTGGAGTGAAGTATCCATGTGTTTTTCTTCCTTCTTCTTGATTTTCTTGTGTTTTGCAAATTGTATCTTGTGTATTCTAAATTTCTGGGCTAATATCCACTTATCAGTGAATGCATATCTAGTGACTTCTTTGGTGATTGGGTTACCTCACTCAGGATGATATCCTCCAGATACATCCATTTGCCCAAGAATTTCATTAATTCATTGCTTTTAATAGCTGAGTACTCCATTTTGTAAATGTACCACATTTTCCGTATCCATTCCTCTATTGAGGGGCATCTGGGTTCTTTCCAGCTTCTGGCTATTATAAATAAGGCTGCTATGAACATAGTGGAGCATGTGTCCTTATTACCAGTTGGAAGATCTTCTGGGTATATGCCCAGGAGAGGTATTGCTGAATCTTTAGGTAGTACTATGTCCAGTTTTCTGAGGAACTGCCAGACTGATTTCCAAAGTGGTTGTACAAGCTTGCAATTCCACCAGCAATGGAGGAGTGTTCCTATTTCTCCACATCCTCGCCAGCATCTGCTGTCATCTGAATTTTTGATCCTAGCCATTCTGACTGGTGTGAGGTGGAATCTCAGGGTTGTTTTGATTTGCATTTCCTTGATGACTAAGGATGTTGAACATTTTTTCAAGTGCTTCTCAGCCCTTCGGTATTCCTCAGTTGAGAATTCTTTGTTTATCTCTGTACCCCATTTTTTAATGGGGTTATTTGAATTTCTGGAGTCCAGCTTCTTGAGCTCTTTGTATATATTGAATATTAGTCCCCTATCAGATTTAGGATTGGTAAAAGTCCTTTCCCAATCTGTTGGCGGCCTTTTTGTCTTGTTGACAGTGTCTTTTACCCTAAAGAAGCTTTGCAATTTTATGAGGTCNCATTTNTCGATTCTTGATCTTACAGCACAGGCNATTGCTGTTCTGTTTAGGAATTTTTCCCCTGTGCCCATATCTTCNAGNCTTTNCCCCACTTTCTCCTCTATAAATTTCAGTGTCTCTGGGTTTATGTGGAGTTCTTTGATCCACTTAGACTTGAGCTTTGTACAAGGAGATAAGAATGGATCAATTTACATTCTTCTACATGATAATCACCAGTTGTGCGAATAGTAGGACAAGTTTTCTTGACATAGAACTTAAATTATATTGAACCCTTAGCATGCATCTAGTTTTATGCTGGATTTTCTTGTGCTCTATATCATTAATACTTAGAATATCACTAGAATCCATACTTTCATCATTATATTACAGAAGATCAAATTTTATTGATTAAAAATATTTACTCTAATTCAGACAATCAGTGAAGGACAGTGGCAGGATTTGAACTTCCTCCTAACTTCTTTTGCCTTCTCATTATTTCAAAAAGGATCCCACTATGTTGCTCAGTTTCCTCTCAGACTTGTGACACTGCTGCTTCTAGTTTACAAGTATGGGGCCTACAGGCACGACCACCTTGGCAGTTACTATATTTCCTTTTAACATTAAACATAAAATTTAGCGATGATTCCAAGCCGACTCCAAGAACATTGAGATCATCACCAGTGAGAGATAAGCTAAGAAAGTGCTTGAGGCGAAGCAGGAAAGAAACACATTGACAAATTAATTAGACTGTTTGTACATAAAAATTTACACACTAATTTTTGAGTGACAGATATCAAGACAACGGAGATATTGCCCGACACTAACTGTCAAGGATTGTATAGTCTTATGCTATGATGTTGAAGCAAACACATGTCAGAGAGGATCCTTTTCTTGTCATACCGAATCTGTTTGCAGTTAAGCCATAGAGAAGTGATGTCCTCTGACCCTCAATTCCTTTGTTACAGCAGCACTTTCTAACTTTGCATCCTTTACCTACATTCATTAAGTTATGGCTTTGCCCAGTTACTTTAAAGGTTTAATTCAAATCTAAGAATGATGCAGAACTGATTACATGAGTTACTCTTATCTGAAAAGAATCTATGGAGACAGAAGAGAGATTTCGTTCCATGCTTAGTATAAAGAAATCAGCTGGATGGAGGAGTTCTCAGATTAAATCAATTCAACATTACTTTGAAAAGCTCCACAGGGGATATGATTTATTAGAAAGGCTCACAGGAGAATGCATTGCTATGCCAAATGACTCCAAGGCACACCAGCACCTTGGAAAGAAGGAATGGCTGCTGAGGCTCAGCGTAACAGCTGCACAGGGCAACCTGCACCTGGAGTTGGAACCCTAGTCTCCCCCTTTAGATAGGATTTATGAAATTACCTTCTGTAAGAAGAGACTTCTGTAGAAAGAAGAAGCTTTAAGAAAAAAGGCTCAAGGTGGGAAAATAGAGAACAGGGAGCCAGTGAAACTAGTAATCTAAGAAATTCTCACTGAAAGCAATGAAATGGGGCATCCGATTAGCTCATGAGGCACCCTGTTTACTCACAATGCTTATGCAGAATTATTATCACTTATGAATTTAAAAACAAGTCTCCCTTCCAAGTTTGTGTTTGGAGCCTTGTGGCTGTGAGCAGTTCACATAAACTCAATGAGTGAAAGGGATCTTGTCTGTACAAAAAGAAATAAAGCTATCTCCTCTCTTAATTCTCCAGGACTTTTATCAGTAAAATAAGAAACAACATTACAGAATGTGGTCAGTGTTAGGTCTATTGTTAGATCTATGATCTAGAGTGTCCCCTCAGTAAAGTCTAATTAAGTTGTGTATACCTTCTTGTTTGTTTGACTACCAAAGGTAGCATCAGAAGATTGCTAGCCCTGACCTGAGGTCCATCTTTTATACTGAGGTATCAATTAAACCTTTAGGTCTCCCAAAGCCCTCACCTTTCTTTGTCTGGTTTTGAAAAGAAGGGTCTAGAAAACACTGATGATTTGGGGCAGCCTCTGAGCTCATCTAACAGGCTGAACAGAAAAGCCAGAGAGATGGGAAGAGAACAATCACTACTATATAAGAATGACTAGAGCAGTTGAGGGAAGCACAGACCTGGGGTTCAAAACATGAGTTTCTCCAAGGCTCCCAGAAATACCAACGGGTCCTTGAAACTCTATTAATACGTTGATCTATGGTATATCCCAAACCTATGGAATTAAACTAGCACTTAGATAACTTCTTAATATTAAATCAAATCAACATTACTTTAAAATGTATTTATTTAATATAGATGACTAATTTCATAATCTTCCAACAACCCATCAAAGTTTATTTTTTGCATATATATTAAAATTATTAAACCTGTTTTCTTGTAAGTATTGGTGTATATCATGGGTCATATAAAGTTTGCAAGACCAAGGGGCCTCTCTTCCCAATGATGGCCGAATAGGCCATCTTCTGCTACATATGCAGCTAGAGACACGAGCTCTGGGGGTACTGTTAGTTCATATTGTTGTTCCACCTATAGGGTTGCAGACCCCTTCAGCTCCTTGGGTTCTTTCTCTAGCTCCTCCATTGGGAGCCCTGTGTTCCATTCAATAGATGACAATGAGCATCCACTTTTGTATTTGCCAGGCACTGGCATAGCCTCACAATAGACAGCTATATCAGAGTGCTTTCAGCAAAATCTTGCTGGCATATGCAATAGTGTCTGCGTTTGGTGGCTGATTATGGCATGGACCCCCAGGTGGGGCAGTCTCTGGATGGTTCATCCTTTCGTGTCAGCTCCAAACTTTGTCTCTGTAACCCCTTCCATGGGAATTTTGTTCCCTATTCTAAGGAGGAATGAAGTATCCATGCCTTGGTCTTCCTTCTTCTTGATTTTCTTGTGTTTTGCAAATAGTATCTTGGGTATTCTAAGTTTCTAGACTAATATCCACTTATCAGTGAGTGCATATCTAGTGACTTCTTTTGTGATTGGGTTACCTCACTCAGGATGATATCCTCCAGATCCATCCATTTACCTAAAAATTTCATAAATTCATTGTTTTTAATAACTGAGTAGTACTCCATTGTGTAAATGTACCACATTTTCTGTATCCATTCCTCTGTTGAGGGACATCTGGGTTCTTTCCAGCTTCTGGCTATTATAAATAAGGCTGCTTTGAACATAGTGGAGCATGTGTCCTTATTACCAGTTGGAACATCTTCTGGATTTATGCCCAGGAGAGGTATTTACTTTTATAACAGAAACAAATTCAGGCTTGTAGAAGAGCTGCAAGAATAATTCAAAGTTCCTGTATATTTGTCAACCAGTTTCCTCTTATAACTATGAATCATTTACCATATCTAAAAACTATTTTTTATGCAATACTATTAGATAAATAACAGAAGTTACCCATATTTCACCAGTTCTACTCTAACAGCCCTCGCTTGAATGGCGATCCAACAGTATCCTCAGCTGCATAGTCTTTCAATCTCTTCCCTCTGTAGGGATTAGTTTTCCTAATCTTAATAACTATCAGACACTTAAATAGAACTTGTTAGTTTTTATCAATTTTTTTATCAATTTGATATATGAGAAGAAGGAACCACAACTGAGAAAATGCTTCTGGAAGATTGGCCTTTGGGAAGGACTGTGGGACATCTTCTTAATTAGTGATTGATATAGGATATGATATCCACCAGCCCAATGTGGGGTTGCTACCACTGTACAGGTGGCCCTAAGATGTATAAGGAAACAGACTGAGAACCCCAGAGACAACAATCAAGTAATCAGTGTTTCCTATGGCTTCTGCTTCAGTTTCTGCATCCAGGTTCCTACCTTGAGTTCTTTCTGTGATTTTCTACCATAATTGTGATGTGAATATAGAAAATGAAATAAACCACTCTCCAAGTTTCTTTTGGTTTTGATGTTTTATTATAACAATAGAAACTCTGACCAAGATATATGTTGGTACCAGGAATGAAGTATTGAGTGACAAATCTGATCATAAATTTTTGAGATTGTGGTAACAGTTGAATTTTGGACAGGGGAAACCATTGAGTGCTCAGAGGTCAGTAAGCGGGGAAGAGTGATCTGGTGATCTGCGCTGCCAGGGGAGAATATGTATGATTTACATAACAAATTGTATGGGCTTTCTGATTCCATCCTCCTTTGATGTCTGCTAATTTATAGTGTTGTAGGTATAGACAACTAAGAGAAATGCTAAATGATTTTTTTTTTGTCTAAAGACATATATTCCTTCTTACTTGGTAGTAGTTCAACTGACTTCCCTCTCCTACCCCCTGTTAAAAAATAAATTTTCCTTCATTTGCACGTACTTTCATAAAACTCCTGGTCTATAAATGTGTTGTTTTCCACATTCACTTTTTAAA
This sequence comes from Mus pahari, assembly GCF_900095145.1. Classification (NCBI taxonomy): domain Eukaryota; kingdom Metazoa; phylum Chordata; class Mammalia; order Rodentia; family Muridae; genus Mus; species Mus pahari. Next base: position 15,216,113 of record NC_034611.1, on the reverse strand, counting down.
AATCTCTGTACTATCTCCTTTGCTCCCTCACTGATTAATGAATCGGATCGAATCTTGAATCTGTGCTCTTTGTTCCATACACAGGAGAGGTTGGGTTTACCAGTTTAGTGAGGCTATAGCTTAAGGAGACTGCTTTTGTGTCTGAGTAAGTCTTTTGCTACATAGTGCTCGCTCTATTGATGATTTGTATATCATGTAAGTCTGAGAGGAGTCTGTATCATATCATCCTTCAGGAGAAAAAAAAAATGAGGCTTCTTTGTATTCTTCTAAAAATATACTTAGTGTTAGTTAGCAGTCAGATTACCAGAATCCACTGTGACATTTTCGTACTTTCCTTATACTTTGATTTCATCTCCCACAGCTGTCAACCCTACTTCTGTCAGTATCCCTTCTAGGCCATCTTCTTCCTAGATAGTTCTTCCTTCTGAGTTTATGTCACGCACACCATTTCTCTCTGTGTTCCCCCCTTCTCTCACCTTACACTTCTTTCTCTCCTCTGGTATTCACCTCTATACATTTGTGCCTTATATACATATTAATATGCCAGTACATTTAAATTTAAATCTAGTTCTCTGTATGAAAGTGACAGTTAAATTTGTCTTTCTGAATCTAACTTATTTCACTCAACATAATGGCCTTTAGTTCCGATTGCCCCAAATATAACACACTCTTTCTTCCTAGTAGCTGAATAAAATTCTATTATTAAGTGCTGGGGTGATATATTGAGACTGTAATCTTAACATTTTGGAGGTCAAAAGTAGGAGAATCTCCACTCATTCAAGGCCTTCCTGGGCTGTACAGTCATAGTCAGTTCCAGACAGTCCTAAGCATTTATCTCAGGCATTTACCACATACATGCACACACAAATACAAAACAAAAAAAATTTCAAAACATACTTCAAGATATAGACATGGCAAGAACTTTTCGAAGAGAATTCCAAGAATACTCTAAACAATCCAAAGTATTGCAAGTCATTACATTAAATTTAAAAAGGTTTTGCACAGGAGTACAGTCCATCAGCAGAGACTCTGTAACTAAGAGTATTTTAGTTTTAGTTAGCCGACTTAGTCTATTAAGAGAAAATTGAGCTGTAAGGGGTGACGGAAGAAATGGGGATGCACCTGTAGGAGATGAATCAGAGTATAACAATATAAATGTGTGGAAGTGGATTCACAGTGGATTTTGTTAATCTGACTGCTAACTAGTCTTAGTCTCAGTAACTAAGAGACTCAGTCTCAAAATCCAAAAGAGTTCCATGCCACATTTATACAGTTTTGTTTGTCATCTACTGATGAACGTCTAGGCTGATTCTGGGCCCTGCTGTTAGGATCGCTGAAGGAGTGAATAGAAATGTTTTGGTATCATCCGTGGCTTGCTGCTTTTTAATCCACCAACTATGGTGTAGCAGGCTTGGGTCGTATGGTAATTCTGGGTTTAGGTGTTTGAGGAACCTGTACCTCAGAACCACCTGACAAGTTCATTCCTCCCAGCAGTGAATAAGTGTTCTTCCTTCTCCACACCCTTGACAGCATCTGCTGTCAGTTGTCCAGGTGATAGCCATATTGACTAGGGTAAGATGTAATTTCAAAGCAGTTTTGAGTTTGCATGCTCATATGGCTATAGATATTGAGCATCTTTGCAAAAATTCAGTCCCTTGGGGAATTTATTGATTGATTAACTTTATTGATGTTTAATTTCAAAGTTCTTCACAGGTTCTAGATATTAGTCGACTGTTGGAAGCACAGTTGGCAAAGGTGCCCATTCTCTAGGCTGCTTTTCATTGAGTTAGTGGACTGTGTTCCTGTGCAGAATCTTTTAAACTTAATGTAATGATTTTCATTTCTTTGGATTGTTTACAGCTCTTTTGTATTCTTGGGACTCTTTTAGAAAGTTCTTGCCATGCTTATATCTTGAAGTATGTTTTGAAATATTTTGTTTTGTATTTGTGTGTGCATGTATGTGGTAAATGCATGAGTAGTTGCCATTTGATGGGTATTCTTGCTTTTTGTTGTTTTGCTTTTGTTTTTTGTTTTGTTTTGTTGATTTTTTTGGCTTCCCACATGCTTGGTTCTGTTTTTTGTTAATTAGTTTGTTTGTTTGTTTTGCCCTGCAACAATCCACCAACAACTACTCTCAGTTTTCATTCCACCTAAAAATGTGGTTTACATTTTACTAACCACATTATTGTTTTAATCAGTCTGTTATAGAAGCAATACTCGAATTCCATATTTTTAGGATCACTTGAACATTGATTAACAGTTAGAATTTGCTCAGTTCTCTTGTTTCTGTGTATTCTATCTACTGACATGCATTATTCAATGATGGCTATGAATTCTGGGAAATGCCTCACTGAGCGGTCTTTGTGTATTAACAGTATAACCTTGCTAACAGACTTAGATATACATATGTAGCCTGCCAGACCCTAGTCTATATGGTGTATATTCTCATATATGCAGTCTATCTTCGACACAATGCTTTCCTACAGACCCTGGCTGTGTTAATATTTGTCATTTCACAAAGTAAAACAGAAAACTTAAGAATGTCTTTTTTTTTAACTAAAAGTTACAAAGCTAGCATATTATTTTCTCAGTTAAAAAAATTATAGACAGTAGTTATATTTGAATGAGAAAAACAATAATGAGAAGAATTGCACCATTTTGCATTTTGGCAAAACATTTTCATGGCTGACTAGAGAAGCTAGCTGTGTTCTCTTATCTTTTTATGCATATCAACTTGTTATGTTACATATTATATGGCCTCTAGCAAACTCCACAGCATCCTCAAAGAAAAATAAGAGTGAAAAGGCCAATGGTCTAAAGTAATCATGAAAATAGTTTTGACCTGTGCCCTCTTTGCAGTAGCTCAGAGATCTGATTATCTGGAGCATGCTTTACGAACTTATGCTACTCAATTTAAACTTTAGATAACATTCTGCACGTACTGGAATGCTAGGTATTTTACAATGTGCTACGGAAGTAGCCTGAAGTTAGAGAGAGATCCTAAGCCCAGCTCCACCTTTTCCAACATGGCTGCTAGAATTATCATGAAATATTTTTATTAATTCTTGGAGAATTTCATACAATATAGTTTCATCATAATCATCCTCCATTTCTTCACCTAACTTCTCTAAGATCTGCTCCCTATATCCTGCCAATTTCATATTCTCTCTCTCTCTCTCTCTCTCTCTCTCCCTTCCCTTCTCCTTCTCCCCCTCCTCCTCGCCCCCTCCAACTTCCCCACCCCTTTTGAGGCCATCCCCTGGAGCCTGGTCCACCAACCAGCAGTCACATCCTTAGAGAAGACAAACATGATCCACAGGAATCCATCTTGTGTTCATAGCCCTTCAGCCCCCCCCCCTTTTTCCTAGTTTTCTTTCTGTTTGGTGCTGGATATGAAACCCAGGACCTTGCACATTCTAGGGAAGATCTTACTACTGATCATATCACCAGTTCACTAGTCTCTTTTTCATTTCTGTCTTATCCTCAAAACATTCTTGCCAGGACATTTAGGTCCTCATAAATTTCATCTCATGATTCCACATAGTCTGCCTTAAAAAAAATAAAAATATCAAATTCTGTTTATGTAAGAGAAATCGTGTCAGACCATGCAACATTAGTATGAATGAGCTCACCTCTCTTCCACCTTCAAAATTCTGTTTCTATAAAACCCAGCTTTGCACTATGCAAAAGTAATGATGAATTTCTTCTTTTGTCAAGGAAAAAATAATTCCCTTTATTAAGAAATACTTAAGTAATTGCCAAAGCTGTGCATAAGTCTGGAAAGAACACTAAACTATTTTTTTTTTCTTTAAAACCACGGGCAAGCAATGGCCCAATGACTTATTGCATATTTATGGAGAAGGAAAGTTCTGGTCTGAAATCCTTAAATTTAGAGTCACTTAGATAAACACATACCCTCACTAAAGTGTGGGGTTTTCTCACAGTAAGCCTTACTTTGCAAAATTACAGTGTGTGATTATCTCTTAAAAAATGATAAAGCCCTGATTTTTATGGTTGATTAACTAGGTTATTGTAAATCACATCAGCTTTGAGTTTGGCGTGTCTCCCAGAAAGCAAACTTCCCAGGCTAAGCTCAAAGTTTCTTTTTCCATAACAAAGATTTGGATCCACAGAAATCCCCTGGGATTTCTTGCATCCAAAGCAGACATTTCCCAGGGTTTCATATGGTTTTCTGGAAAGCTCTTGACCTACCAAGTAGTTCCATATGGAGGCACCCGAGCTAATGAAAGTTCATTTCCTGTGAGTTCATCTTACTTGAGTCATTCTATTTTTTTTTCTCAATAATCACTGGTCTCTTGTTCTCTTATCCCACTCTGTGCCATGTTGAAGGAAACCATAGTTATCACTGTGACAAAACATACAACATGGAGCCTATTTTTTTTTTTAAACAATCAAGTTATCAGGTCATTTATCGTTTGAGATTTTTCTGGGGCACTTTGGGTGACTTTGTGGAATGTTTTCACAGAGTGAGTGACACTAAGATCTCAACCTATCCCACAGTTATTAGACTAACAGGAATATTGTAAGAATGGTTTCTAGATAATGGAACTTTTAGCACTATAGTGACATTTTAGGTTTAAAGACATATGATTAACTCTACCCAAATCCTTGGTTGGGAATCTCTTCTCTGTTAATTGCACCCACCTGATAAGCCTGTGTCCTGTTGCTTCTGGTAGTTGTCACCTGTGGAGATATTTTGGTTAACTGCTCACAGGATCTCAGTTGACCTATGTGAGGGATTCTGAAATGACAGAAACTGCGTTTCCCATTTTACTGCCCAGAGTCCTATCATTGGTACCTACTAGGGATGGGGACATTCCGTAGGAATGTTATACAGACATGCTCCATGGTAGAGCTCCCCTCACATGTCAGACAAGTAGTGCTTAGGCTTTCTTAATATTGTATCATTGCTAAACTTAGAAATACCTCCTACCACAAGGCTTACCACACAAATGGGATGGCATAACATTCATGGAAATTCATAAGTAATAAAATGTTACAACATAAAATGACTTGTTTTGCTTACAAAACACCAAGTTACAGATAAAGAAATCTGAGCAACTGAACCAATATCCTAATCTTCAGTTTGGACCCAGTAGATTTAAATAAAATCATGGTAAATTAACATGTAGATTATTTATTAGTTAGCAACTCTTTTCTCTAAATTAAGAAAATTTCTTGTTTAAACTTAGGTGAAAGGTGAAAAAAGCTCTTAGAATACATGAAGAAGGAATCAGAGGCAGGCGGATTTCTGAGTTCGAGGCCAGCCTGGTCTACAAAGTGAGTTCCAGGACAGCCAGGGCTATACAGAGAAACCCTGTCTAAAAAAAAAAAAAAAAAAAAAAAAGAATAAGTCTCATCTTAGGGCAGTGGGATTCACTGTTTGGCTAAATACACATTATTTAGTGTATTTAGGAGAAATCCTGGCCTTTAAAACACATATATCATAACATTTGCGTTTTTCTTTTTCAGTGAATACGTGAAACATGATCCTTTGATCAAGAAAACATGTAGGAGTTAGTGTTACTCTTCCTGACTGTGTTCCTTTCTCAAAGATGACACTTAAAATTCTTGGATCAAATTCACTACCAAGGAAGCAACCACACTGCGATGCTCTTGTAACCCCAGATCTTGTGGATGGACCATACAGGTTATGTCCATTATGTTCTGCCTATTCCCTCTTTGATGTTTTTCATATTAACCCGTGGTTACTCTGAACTGCCACCCTAGTGATGAGTTATACTATGCATAAGCTTTGTGGAAGCCTCAATATGTTCAAGCCAGCACACGTAGGTCTCATTAGGACCTGCTTAGAGAAATTTCAAATGACCATAAGTGGGTTAATGTCCTGAGTGTGGAGTAAACAATAATTTAAATTGAAGGAACCTCCTAGTTGCTTAGTTTCTATGAATTATGAAATGTTTTGATGGAGATACTCTTGAGAATGTCTTACGTTGATAGTTCCCCGATGATTAATGACTGTAGATACTTGTACAATTGGACACAGTATAATACATGCAGCTAAAGGTTAATGAGAAGAAGGGAATCCGAGAGCATGGATAAAGGGATATGCTACCAGAAGCATTGCAGACAAACTTTGTTGAAGAAGGGTCTGAGTTGATATTATGAGAGGAATGGAGCTGTGGTATCTGTTCTCAGGTATTGAAAAGACAGCTGAGTGTTTATGTCAGTGACTTTGATAACCGTATGTAGAAATGAAAGTGATTATAGATAAATGGGTTGTTGACTTAGTTCCAACTAACAGGGCAGAAGCAATAGTAAAGCAAGATGAGCAAGAAATAGAGAGACATTTCTTAAAGAATTGGGAAACTTTGTGAGCAACTTGATGTACAAGGTCAAAAAGAGGCATCGAGGCATCCCCTGGTATCTGAAGTATTTCAAATGGTTCAGCTCAGTGCCTGCCATGCAGTTAGCGCGTGACTGCTCCACTTACCAGGTGACTGCTGGCGTGAATTATTTGAGGATCTTAAGCTGGATATATATTCTTGGTTTTTGTCCTGCTTGGTGCTTTCTGAGCTTGTATTTGGTTCTGTAGCTTGGAGTCTAGTCATGAAATTGACAATGTTCTTCACCATTATGACTTCAAATATGTGTTCTGTTCTATCCTATCTTTCTTCTTCCAGTGTTTTGGTTACTTATATGTTATACCTCTTAAGTCAGCCATAATTCTTTCATATTCTATTCTGGTTTTCCCTTATTTTAAATTTTCTAGATTGATTTCTTTTTATGCATATGAAGGCAGGGGCTTCTGCACACACATCTGTGTCCATGTTTGTTTGGTGCCCAGAGAAGCCAGAAAAAGATTGGATACTCTGAAACTGGAATTACAAATCGTTGTGAAGTGCTATGTGGGTGCTGGGAATTAAACTTAGGTCCTGTGGAAGGACATCCTCTGCTCTTAACTGGTGATCCATCTCTCCAGCTCTAGTTTTAATTATTAAGAAGACTATTACTATATTTATTTTGTGTGATGGGAATGCTTATGCATGCTTTTGAGGTTAGAGAATAACATACAGACAGTTAGTTCCATTCTCCCATCATGTGGGTTCTGGGGATTGAACCCTGGTCTTCTCCAGGGTTAATGGTAATCAATTTTATACCCACTGGGTTACCCTATTGACCTGTTCTTTTTCAAAAGTGCATTTCCCTTTGACAAACGTGTCTGAACCTACCCCAGTGTCTATTCATTCTCTCCTTGGTCATGTCTGGTCTGCTAATGGGCCTTCCTAAGGCACTGTTCTGCTATGCTGTTTTTGATTTACTAGTATTTACTTTTGATTTAGATTTTTCTCAACATGTTATCTTGTTTACATTATTATTTGTCTGTACATGACACATGCTTTTCCCATTATGACCCTTACTTTATTAATCATCGTTTCTTTACATTTATTTCTGAGAATTCCAACATCTGTCACATTTGCATTTGGTTCTGATGGTTTCTTTGTCTTTTTGGACTGGAAATATAAATTTATACTTTCTAGTATACTTTATTTTTTTTTCTAGGATCCATATTATATTGATTGGATAAGAACTGGGTAAGTGGTCCTTTAGTGTGAAGATTTGTGTATTTATGAGTCTCTGACTAGATGGTGGGTTGTGTTCAGTGTTTCTTGTAAGTACAGACTCTGCCCCGGTTCTGCACTGCATTCCTCTAGGTCCTTGATTTCATCTTGAACCTACCCAATTATTCTCTTCAAAGTGTGGGTCTTGTCTTCCAGTTGAGTCAACTGAACAATCAATTTTAAATGGAGCTTTGTTGTGTTGGTGATCAGATGAGAAAGAGACCATCCTATAATTAATGGTCCTGTTACATCTCAAGCCTTTTATATATCACTTTACTTTTATTTTAAATAAATGTATGTGTCAGTGAAGTGTTTGTGTGTGGGTCTCTGTGTGGGTGTTTGCATGTAACTGCAGGCACCTGTGGAAGCCAGGAGATGTCAGATCTCCTGGAACTGGAGTTACAGGGGATTGTCAACTATCAGATGTGGGTGCTTGGAATTAAACACAGGTCCTCAGCAAGAACAATAACATTCTTAGTGGCTAAGCCATTTCTCCTGCTCCCTTTATCTGTGTTTTGTAGGTCTTTGATTTTATCATTCTCAATTTAGTTCATTGAAGTTCTAACCCTTTCATGTGTGTGTGTGTGTGTGTGTGTGTGTGTGTGTGAGAGAGAGAGAGAGAGAGAGAGAGAGAGAGAGAGAGAGAGAGAGAGATTTGGTGAATTAGGCAAGAGAGAGCTAGAGTTAGAAATAAGACTTTTTGTCCAGCTGAGATAAGGTTTCAGAATTGCTATCTTGAGCCATTCCTTCACTTGAACAGCAGGCCTCTGTTATGGGGAGGGTGCTTTCTTGACAGTGGTTAGTCTTTCAGTTCTTTTGACTAGAGTGACAAGGAAATGTAAGAGTTTGGAGGAATTCCTGAAAGAAAACCACAGGAGAGCGAGGGATTTTCCCTAATGCTGCAGACATTGTGCTGCATTCTGCTCAGGGCATATTCCCAAGTAACTGTTCTAGCAGCTCTGAGTTACTGTGACTTATGCTGGGTCTCAGTTTCTGCACCTCCCTAGCTACACTCAGATCTCTGTATTGTGGGGTGACTATCTAGACAGGTCAGTTCTTTCACAGGCTCAAGGAGTGCTGCTAACTGTTTATTTTATCCAGCTATTGTTTGCCATGGATAGGCGTTCAATTTTATATTCTTCTTGTGATATGCTGATGTTGAAACTGGAAGCATATTGATTACTTTGAAAACAAACAAACAAACAAACAAACAAGCAACAAAACAGAGTCAGATGAGCCTTGTTGTTTGGTCGCTCTGATCAGAGACAACCCTGGGTACTCCTCCAAATTTTTCAACTTTATAGTTTCTACACATTCTATGTTTTTGCCTTTCTATTTCTTCCCTTCCTCCTTCCTCTTTCTTCCACATGGGTTTACCAAGCTTCTTTAGCTGTTCTGTTTAGACACTGAAATCCCTTGTAATTGTGGAAGATATAGCCAGAACACCCGACTCGGTGGTTTGGTGCAAATTGTGGTCTTACTGGCTGTGTGGGAAGATGTTGATCCTTCCATATCCTCAGCATGCTGGGTACTTCATTAGCAAATCCCATTCTGTGCCAGTCTCAGAGATGCAAATATTTTGATTTTCATTTTTAAATTATCCTTAAGCATTCTTGCTTTATTGCTAATTCTTGATCACTTGCACCTGCTCTCTCCCTTCCAAGCTGCTGCCTGCCACATATGTGAGGATAGGCCTCTTCCATGTCCTGCCTCTGGCTAGTGTCCCCTGTACTTGGCAACCTCTTCCACCTTCATTTGGTTTTCCCTTCTTCCATCAACAGTGACATTTACCATTTGATTTCTCCTGCTGATTAATACCTTCTGGTGTTTTAAGAAGGAAATAGGCCTCAGTGTCTTGCCTTTTGATTTTCAGTGCCGAGGGTAATATAGTCCTTAGAACAGGGAGGATGCTGTAGGTTGAGATGCTCTGCGGTCCTTAGAACAGGGAGGATGCTGTAGGTTGAGATGCTCTGCGGTNCTTAGAACAGGGAGGATGCTGTAGGTTGAGATGCTCTGCGGTCCTTAGAACAGGGAGAATGCCGTAGGTCGGGATGCTCTGAGGTTGGGGTATTGGCCTGGAGGGGAGAAAGCAGACAAATGTATCATTTCTGATAATTCAGTGTTTGCACTGCTCATTGCTTTTGTCTTGACAGCTATTTCTAGAGCCTACTTGCAGAGTCTGCCTTGTTAATGATAGATTGCAAACTACATGCAACATACAAATATTTAAGCTGCAAAAAAACCCCCTCCAATTATAAAGCTGCAGCAGGTGATTCCCTTTATAGTTCTGTCCTATGAAGAACAACTGCTGTTAATCTCCTAATTAAAGCATTTAGAGTATGATTAACATCCCATAATGCCTTCCTGTAAGATGTGTGATAAAGAGATTTTAAATTACTATGGTAATAAGTGTCCCATTACTCTAACAAAATATTTGAGACAATAAATTTATAAGAGGAAAAAGTTATTTTGGCTCCAAATGTTTTAGTTTTATTACATGGCCACTAGAGTCTATTGCTTTGGGGCCCATAGCCAGATAGTACATCAGGGTGAGCATGTATGTAGAAGATGCATCTACATGGTCAGGAAGGAAGGAAAATAGGAAAGAAGTCCTCTTTGAAGGTACAACCATGAGGACAAGACGACTACCCCACTATACCTCACTCTTTTAAGGTCCCAGTACCTCCCAGTAACAATGGAATAGGAATTAAGCTATGATGGTTAATATCGATTCTTTATTTGTTTGAACAAATTATACTTCTTGGTGTATGTTTTGGTGTTTCTAGAAAGGATTAACTAAGTGAGATGCCTAGCTTTGAGTGTGGGTTGATATGGTTTATTAGGTGACAGTCTGTATGGAACTAGCCAGTAAGGGCAAACGACTCTTAGTCCTGCAGGGAGCCTGTGATGTTTGCTGCCAGACCACGATGATGTAAACGTTTCTGCTTTTATTCTGGTATGCTCACTGTGCTGGACTGAAGCCTGTCATAAGCCCAAATCAGTATCTCCAAAGTTTTTTTTCTCAGGTACTTGCCACAGAAATGGGCATCTAACATACTATTCTATGACACACAGCCTTTGGAGGCGCTCATCCAAGCCATAGGCAACGTTATTGCCTGTGGTTGCTGCCTCCCATGACATGGATTAGGGAGGCTTTATGCCCTTGCCTCACTTAACCTGTTTCCATGTGGAAAGAGGTTCTTAACGTCAGGTGAGTTGTTCAATCTGTTCCAAAGAGAATTTCTGTGTACATTTTAAAAGAGTATAACTCTGCCTGTAGAACATTTTAAAAGAGTATAACTCTGCCTGTAGAACATGACAATTTAACCCCTGCTGGCAATATAAGATGCGTGAAATCTCGTGAGCAAAGAATAAAGCAAGATAATACAATCACATGTCTAGCAAAGAGGAGGAGGGGACATCTCAGAATCTGATGCAAGGGGCTGCAGTGAAAATTCAGGATTGGACATGTGGCTGCAGATTTCCTGTAGCGTTCGAGTGCTTGGTTGTTCATAGGAAAAGTTTTAAAGGACTTCCTGTAGTAGGATGGAACATAAGGGACAGAGTACAAAGATTTGCCTGTTTCTGCATCATTAGTGAGAGGTACGAACTGGGGCAGTTTGGAAATGAAGGATTCTGGAGGCAGCATTTCTTTCTACATTATTTTCATCTGAAAACTGGAGCTTAAAAATTGAGTGGTACTACTTTTCTGTCTTTGTTTGGATCAGCTCTCTCTCTCTCTCTCTCTCTCTCTCTCTCTCTCTCTGTGTGTGTGTGTGTGTGTGTGTGTGTATGTGGTTTGCATGTATGTATGAGTACATGCTCACTCATGTATGTGCATGTGTATGCACCTGTGTGGAAGCCTCAGCAGATGGCAGGGACTTCCTTACTCACTCTCAACCTTTATATTCAGCCAGTGTATTTCAAGATATCCAGGGATCTTTGTTTCCTCTAGGGTGTCCAGCCAGCCTGCTTAGCAGCTTTCCTGTCTCTGCTTCCTGTGTGTAGAGATTACTGGAAGGTCACTGCACCCTCCCACCATTTATGTGGTGGTTCACGCGGATGCAAATTCAGCTTGTGGGGCAAGCACTCTTTACCTGCTGACCTATCTTGCCAATCAAAAGTTACTTTTAACTTGAAGACAGAGGGGGGATCGACATGTGTCATCCTACAAATTCCATTTATAGTTTCTCATTACCCAGGTTGTAACTTTGCGAAATCACTGTAATTCTAGTCTGTTTACATGTGTGCGTTTTCTACTGCTGCAGAATCACTACACAATAGCTTTCTTGAGCTTTCACACATGTACATTCGGATTTTGCAGGTACCTTGTTTAATGCACTCTCAGAAGTTGCATTATATGGATTATAATGATTTATTTTCAGCTAAAAGGTTGTAAATAGCATGCTAATATTTTCATGAATATTTAACATTGTTAATACAATACAATCAATTGTATCTCAAGTCCTTGTTAAATATGAACAATTCTTATTTTAAGTAAAAACAAATATAGATCATATACAGTTAGTTCTTAGAGAATTTAATTGTATTCCCGTTGAGAAGTTCAAATGCTCTTTTATACCTTCTTGAAAAATGAGCAAGATTTAATATTCTGCACCAGAGATGTTTGGATCTATAAGATGTAACTTAAATTGCCTCTGGCCAGCATCGTTAAATAATCTCCCTAATGATTCTAGCTCAAAAAATAAGAACAAGTATAAATTACCCCAAGGTGCTGCTGTGAGCAGCAGGCTGTGTTCAAAATGTAATGTGAAGCAGCCACACCCAGTTTTCAGTAACTAGCTTCTGTGAGAGGTAGTAGAGATCTTGAGACCTCAAAGGGCTTGGCAAGTATCTCAGCTTTACTTTGAGGAGGTGAGACAAAGCTTGGGTTGGTCAGGTTAGAATGATCTTTTAAATGGGTTTTATATGCTTAGGTTTCCAGTGTGTGTGTGTGTGTGTGTGTGTGTGTGTGTGTGTGTGTGTGTGTGTGAGAGAGAGAGAGAGAGAGAGAGAGAGAGAGAGAGAGAGGTGGGGGAGGTAGAGGGAGGGAGAGAGAGAGGGGAGAGAGAAAGAGAAAGAGGAACAGAGAGAAGAGACAGACAGACAGGAATAGACACACAAAGAAAAAGATTATAATGTAAAGAATTGTCAGTCACTCAACTTAGGTGATATGAGCAGTTGTATCTGCATCAGCATGCAATACAGATATCCAGACAGAGGGCTTGGCAGATAGATAGCTCTCCTAAGTTCTAGATGAATATTGGCAGGCCAAGAACAGTAAGATGAGGTTGAATTAGCTGAGGGTGGCCTAGGAGAATATGCAGGTTCCAGAGAGTGATTCCAGATATAACCCCAAAGGTACCAGGTCGAGATAAAGCTAGAAACACAATTTATAAAACAATTCAGTGATAACATTAATCTCTGAAGAGATAGTTATAGAACATAAGTTAAGAGATGAAATGCCACTAAACCAAATTTGTTCAGAAGAACAGTCAACAGGTAAACATGCATTCCTAGGTCAAGATGCCAATTTGAGATCACAGGTAGAATCCATCAAGTGCAAGTTTAAGACACAAAGCTTAGTGACTAGGACAGTGTGTAGACCCACAGAAATGGCTTAATTTATGTTTGACAGGGAAAAAAATAATGTATATAATCTATCCTGGAATACTTGAATTTATAATAATGCAATTCAAGCACTTTCATGACCATAAGTCATAGTGTGGTCCAAACTCTAAGAATTTGTTATAGAATCTCTAAGAATTCTCTCTTAGAATTTCTAAGGTAAGGGTCCTCAGGAAGATGTAGAGAAAGGTGTGTGATAGATGGTATGTTTGAGGCAGGCAGAGACCACCCTTCCCCTTCCTCCTCAGTCCTCTTATCCCTTTCCCAGTCAAGAAACAATGTAGTATGGTGGATAAAATAATGTGGTTTATCTTGACACTGCCAGTCCTGTGTCTGGTTAACTAGTATGAAAGACAGAGGAGGGCCCGATTTAAAAGCAAATGTTCAACAATACTTTGCACTCTTCCTGTAATCCTAGAGCTGCAGTTTTTCTGATATTCAGGACTTTACTCAAACTAGGACAACAAATCAAGATAGTTGGTGGTGTGTTTTGTTACTTCCTGGTGTACTCTGGGACACTGGCATCAACATACTGTAAACAGCTTCCTGGGAGGTCTCACAAGTCTTCTAAACCAGTGATTACCAAGCCTGGGTACATCAGCATCATCTGGAAGGCTTGTAGAAACACAGAGCACTGGGATCTACTCCAGAATTTCTGATTCAAACATTCAATGGCAAGAGCCCAAGGTTTTGCATCTCTAATCAAGTTTCCGAATGTGGCTGCTGCCCTTGGGGAATGATGGTCTAAACAATTGGAGTCTCTCTGAGAGACAGTGAGCAGAGTGGCTGCCCTGTTCACTGTGCCCCAGTGCCCTATTGGGGTACCTTATCATCATGGATGAACCAAGACCTTCATGCCCAGTAGGAAGCCGAATGTAAAGGTGCCACCCAGAGAAATTTCTTGATGGATAATGTCACTGAGAAAGATTCTGTTTGCTGTTGACTTTTTGTCTAGATTCAGATTCCTCAAGTTTTGCCTTGAAAGTGGAAGGAGACTTTAGGAGCTTCTAGGTCTGCTTTCCAGTTTAATAAGAATAATCTGAGGGGCTGGAGGAGTGGCTTATTTGCTAAGGGCCATTGGTGCTCTTCTGGCTTTGTTCCCATCAACTATGTCAGGCAATTAACTGACCGGGGAATCTGACATTATCTTCTTGTTATTATAAATACCTGCATATATGTGGCATACATACATACATACACACACATATATGCTTGCTTGCATAAATACACACACACACACACACATATATATATATATATACATATATATATATATATATATTCATAGAGATGCACAAATACAAAGAAAAATAAAAATAAATCTTAAAAACTATTTAGAATATCAGGCTCAAGTTACAGTGTCGCTACTACATGAAGGCATGGGTTTAATTACGTTAACCAGATATTGTTAAAAGAGTATGTCAAGTCATTTTGGTTGCTTTGCTCTATCCATGAGATCAGATTATTTTCAGAGAAAATGTAGTTTGCCTTGAGTTAGCTTGACCCTTTCCTTGGCCCCTTGCTAAGAGGAGAGCTCATAACTGATCAAGTGGGAGCGAGGGCTTAGACCTGGAGTCACAGAGCTGCCATGGTTCCAGTAGACTCTTCTTTGGGATCTGAGCAGAGATGCTGACTTGGAGTCTGAACTCCAAGAGAAACTAAAGCTAATACTATTTTATTAATTATTTAGACTACCTATTGACCATCAACTTTGTGTCCTGTAGCATTTTCAGTGTGAGATTCTAGCAGTGACCATAAACAATATACCTTATGCTCTACTATAGTGGTATTAATGTAAAAAAGATTCAGTTTTCTGTATCCATAGTATAGGTCCATGGATTGAAAATGTCAGAAAATCAATTATAACTGTTTGAATCACATGCAGAAAATTCCCTATTATTAGTCCTATACAATATGATCTAACAACTTTTTGCACAGTACTTATGTTACATCAGGCAATAGAATGCTTTCAAGGATGTTTAATATACCTAGGAGGATGTGCAAATCACCTGAAAATACTGTATCATTCCATTCAAAGAACTTGAGCAAACACCTGAGGTAAGGTATAGGCCAAGTGGGAGATTAGTAACTCTCTAAGCCCTCAGGAAAGATTAGACTCCATATTAGAAGTCATATTTAGAGACTTACGTAGCAGAATTGTAGAGCAACAAGCTTTGGATCAATAGTAGCCAAGAGCTAGCCCATGGGCAGATAGAAGGGACCATGGTAAAGTCTTTGGATTCCCACCCTTTCACCTATGGGGTGAGATGCGTGTTCTGCCGTTTTGTCACTGTGCTAAGTTCCTAGCATCATTGCAGGAAGTTAAGAGATTGATAGGACAGCATCTGTCCCCATGCAGCCTGCAAGCCACCGTTGTTGGTTTCAGAAAGAATTATTCAGAAGCACTGTATTTCACAGTTGCTTTATGTGAAATAGTTTGTGATCTTGAGTTATCAAGAAAAGAGAAATTGGCATTACTGGGGCATTAAAACAGAACTAGCTTCATATAAACCACCAGATTAGAGTAACACAACTTTATTATCTGGATTCTAAAACATGCATCAATTCTACCATAAATAGTTACTATTATATACCACATAAATAGCTAATTTACTTACCATCTCAAAAATAGGCTTTTCTAGGTTTTGGATGCCATATAGTGAAAAAACGAGAGAGAGGGAGGGAGGGAGGGAGAGAGAGAGAGAGAGAGAGAGAGAGAGAGAGAGAGAGAGAGAGAGAGAGAGAGA
>NC_034611.1:15181890-15199862 GCF_900095145.1 Mus pahari | reverse complement strand
ACACACACACACACACACACACACACACACACACAGAGGATATGGAAAATCTTGCTTTCTAAAGCAAAAGATGTATGCCAGAAGCAAGTGTCCAGTAACTAAGAAAATATGAAGAGTTACCCTACATTTAGTTTCCAGGAGTGATGGCTTATTTTACAATCAGTATTGCACTTACAGTTTTAGAATAGCTCAAGAGTTGAATTCACAAAGAAAGTATTTCCCTGATGGTTTAAGCTCTTATTTCTCAGTGATTATTGCTACCTAAAAGCACATTATTGTCTGTTTGAATATGAAACTGCCTTGAATCAAGAAGACAAATTACACAGAGGGGCTATGTGTCCCTCCTGTCTTCTGGTGTCTAGCAAAACCCCTCCACCCTCAGGGATCACGTCTCCGTGTGTAGCTTGTCTACGGACACAGTGACAACTGAGGGTTGAGCTTCAAGAAAACCAAGATGCTCAGCACTTCAGCTCTACGCTTCCCTTTGAAGTACAAGAAACTATTTCCTCCGGGCAGGTGCATTGTTCCTTTCTCTGAAGCGATAGTTCCTACAGGGATTATTAAAAGTGTGACCTGAGCTCTTGAGGCCTGCTTTATTTTTCTCATGTTTAAGTAAAACAACAAAGTGTTTCAGTTTACTGGTAAATTGTCTCTTCTTCTTTTCTTTCTCTAAAAAGTAAAGCTGATGCTGTGTGCATGTGTGAGGATGGGGACTGTCCCAAGTAAGAAGCGAGTGAAGTCAAGAGGAAGCACATTATCCAGTTGATAAAGGTGTTTCCGGAGAGGACACAGGTTGTAGCTCCAAAGTGGCTGTGGATTCAAATTGGAATTGAATAGTGCAGTAAATGTTTGACATGATGGAATCCAGATTTCTCATTGAGAAGTAGAAAACTAAAGTCTGTAAGGAGAGACACTCCAGTGATCTGTGTTGCAGAGTGTGAACTCATGTTAGTGTAACATACATACAGATGAATACATGTGAAAATTCTGGGCAGCTTTGTTCCCAGACTGATGTGCACATGCGTGTCTCTACCCTGACAGCTGGAAAGCAGTGACAGCCCCAGGAGCACATCTACATCACAAGTTTTGGGTTCTAATTGTGTACTTGAAAACTGCACTTCGTGAAGAAGATGACTCAAATAGAAGACAGAGATGGTCGCTGCAGTTTCTCTCCTTAGAAAACCCAGAAGAGAACACATTGTGTCCCCACATTTGAGATGCCCACCATTAGGTAGTCCAGGGGGGAAGCTGAAACAATCTGAGGAACACAACTACAGAATTCCAAGGAAAAGTCCAAAGTAAGAAACCATAGTTCTCAGTGAGATACATAAAGTACACGGACTACATGGGAATGAAGGGATTTCCTGTTGAGTTGAAAGCATTTGACATACCCACTTCATCCTCACAACTGCCCACATTTAACGTGTGGGCTGTGTCTAATGCCTTCCTCCTGAAGAATAGAGTGTGGAAATGGAAATCAGAGCCCACGGAAAGGGAGAAAAGTGACAAGCACCCACTCAGTGTTCAAGTTCAATATCTTCACTGAAAGATCAAGTTGGTAGAAAAACCCTCCAAATTTCGAATTTTTACTTTAAACTGTTAAGGTAAGATAAGCCTGGTGTGGTAAGATAAGCTTCTGCCTGTGAGTCTAACTCTCAGTGTGCTGAGGAAGAGGGGGTTAGCCTGGGCTACAGAGTAAGCGATTGTTTAAACATACAAACAAACAATAATGAAACGGGGAAATTTCCATAAAGCTCACTGAGAAGAGTTGGAAATTGAGAAAGTGTCACAGCCACAGGACACCTGAGGAAAGAAGCCAGCGAAGTACAGCATAGGGACCTGGAGGTGATGACGTGAGCCCTAAGAGGATGTGAGCCCCAAGGAAGGCTGAGTTAAGTGTGGGTTTAGTTAACAATAATGTATAAGCAATTCCTTTTTAAAAGAAACATACCACATTTATATGTTGGCCATGGTGGAAGCTGGATATGAGCTATATGACAATTGTGTAACATTTTCGTTATTTTTCTATAATTTCAAAATTGTATTAAAATAAAGACATTATTTTAAAAATGAATACAATTCAAACTTATTAGACCAACTCATATATTTTATTAAGCTTAGATAGATATTCTTCCTGTTTTGTGTGTTTTGTTAACCTAATTGGTAAACTACAAAAATTGAAATAGAGCAGAACTCCTAATTTACTACTGAAGACTGTGTCTGATGGCATGTTCTGTCGTCTGCAAATTAGTAAGAACACTTTAAACAGAAGGTTAGCCCCCACAGAAGTATTCTACAAAAACCCAAAGACAAAAAGTACCATACAGTTTCCATGCTGCTGCTATTAAACATGTTGTTCCTGAAAATATCTCACTTACTATAATCCAACGTGAGAATCCTAAGTATATAAAGAATGTCAGTATATACTCAGTAAGTAAATGCACATTTTTGGTTTTTTTTTCCCTATAGCTATGGGGTTTAAACCTGACAAAATGCATACTTACAAATATCAGAGCTAAAATGTTTCAGTAATTAATAATGACTAATAGAGCTATTGACATGTACGAGATTTATGACAATCATGGAGAGAGCAATCCTGCACATGGGTAAGCAATGTCAGAAGATTGGCTTATTCTTGATAAAAGGATGCAACACGTGACATTTTCATTAAGGACAACCTCAATAATATTATTATCAAACCCACAAACCAGGCTTCAATGTTGTTTTTTTCTATACCTGATAATTAGGTGTAAAAATTGCATCATTTTATAAAATAATATCCACTGTCCTCAGAAAAGTACAGAGCTGGGATTTCAGGTCCATCAGCATTTTACTGAGGGTAAAAAATGAGCACAAGATTTTTTTGTTTATTCTCTCCACAGTGCAATAATCTATTGTTGTGCTCCAAGCAAAGTCCTGACTCTTCTACAGAGTACAGCTTTCTGAAACCTTTGAGGAGACCTCACTGCCATCTGCCCTTTTTATTTATGCTTTAATAAAAGCCTGCTCATCAGTCTTCAACTCGTGAGACTTAGGGGCAAAGCTCAGTGAATAATGGACTCTTCCAGTGCACCCTATGTTGAACTCAGCAGAATACTTATGATGTTTGACATCTGGATATCCAGAAATGAAGGTCACTTGCAAGATGCAGTTATCTGTGGAACTTAGATGGAGACACCCTACATGGCATGCCTGACCTTTGGAAGGGCCTTGGCTGGGGTATCCCAGTCATGATGTGAAGGCAGATTTGCTCCATGTTTTAACTCCCATTTGCTAAATGCATTCACTGCACGGGGGTTATGGTTTCCTGACTTTTGCCTCTCCAATTCTGTTCTGTTTCTTTTCCTCCTTGAGATCAAATGATCTCAAAGATGAATCTAGACTGAGGAACCACCCGCCTTTCTTCGTTTGAGAGCATTTGGAAGGGAATGATGAAGATAACTGATCACAAGTAAATGGATATATACAGTGAGCAGTTTTAGTAGCACTATTTTCAAATGCTTATTCAAATTTGTCCTTTTACCTCCACATATTTGTAAATATGTGCACATACACAAATTTATAAAATGATTCGAGGAGATGTAGTCAAATTTATCTTTTCCAGTTTTGTGAAGAAATCTAATACAATTCCTGGTTTAGATTATCCTCAAATTTGCTGTTGGTGAGCAAACCAACAGCCAATTTAACCTTAAACTTTGAATCTTCCTGCTTTCTGCCCCTGCAGTGGAGCACTAGGAATACAGGAGTGGAGCACTAGGATTAAAGGAGTTTGGTTAGGAGGATCAAACCCAAGGCTTTATGCATTCTGGGTCAGCTATCTACCAATTTAACTTTCTACCCTTACGCTTGATCTTAGCCAAAAGGCCGAGAAGCAATAAATTTCTACCCCTAATATAAAACTTTGACCCTAAACTATGGCACTCAGTATCTTCTTGGTAGGGCATTACCTCTAATGGGATCTATGACAGCTGAACACTAATTACTAGTCATGTCTAATTGTCTGCTGTAAATTTTTTAGCTGATACCTGTCAGAATACAGTCCAGGTATGAATTCATATGAGGGGGATTCTGAGAAAAGGGTCTTGTGATCTCAGTTTCTTCAAACCATGGGATTGTTGTAAGGATGTGTTTTTGTGCTCCTTCCTGGTATAGCAGATAGGAGTGAATTTATGTCAGATTATTTATTGTTAATTGCTGTTGTTATCCAACGAAACAGTTAAAAATATTCTGTATATGCTCCTATGAAAAATAAACAAACCCATGCTTTTGCCGTGTGAGGCTTGTTCTTGCAATTGTATTCAGTTGAACTCATGAGAACTTTACTCATATGGCCTTTCTTCACCCTAAGAGTGTAAATTTTCTGAGGCTCTGAATAAAGCTGGCTATTGGAAGAGACTTTAGTCCACCTCATATACTGGCTCCATTCTTCCAGGTCCTACTGCTTCCAGAGCAGTGACAGATACTTACTGTCACTTATGTCAACTTGATAGAAGCTAGTGTCATCTGAGAGAAGGGAGCATCAATTAAGGATCTTCCTCCATAAAATCAGGCTGAAGCCTGGAGGGCATTTTCTTAATTAGTGATTGATGAGAGAGTGCCTAGCCCATTGTGGGTATGCCAGCCTGGGCTGCTGGTCCTGGGTTCTATAAGAAAGCTCTGATCAAGCCATGGAAAGCAAGCCAGTAAGCAGCACCCTTCCATGGCCTCTGCATCAACTCCTGCCTCCAGGCTCCTGCCATGTTTGACTTCTTGTCCTGACAGCTGATAAACAATGAGGTGGAAGTGTAAGCAGAATAAACCCTTTCTTCCCCTCTCCTCCCTGTTGCTTTCGTCATGGTGTCTTATGACAGCAATAGTAACTCAAACTAAGACTGGCTAACAACCTAGCCAGAGAGATAATTTTCTAGGCACAAAAGGTGAGGTCACAAAATTTTAGATACCATATTTCTATATCCTTTAAAGAACAAAATAGTTCTGAAATGTTGAATCTTAAAATTTTAATCTTTTACTCTTAGAAGCTATTTTTAGCTATTGTATAGTCTTATCTATGTACTGATTATTAGTATTGTTATTATTATCATTCAAGCTCAGAAGCTGTTGATGACTGTTGGTATCTTTATATATATATATAGTTTTAGAGATTTACTGTAGAAAGGCAGGGAGAAAGAGAGAAGGTAGAAAGAGAGAGAGAGGCCAGCCATTGCCATGTGGAAAGAGGGGGAAGGGAGAGAGAGAAGGAGGGCTAGAGGTGAGTATAAAAGGGTGAGAGCTTAAAGAGCTGTTGCTATCTTTTTGAAGTCTCTTCCTGACCTGCCTGCTCTAGAGCAACTTTTTGATGTCAGTGTTACTTATACACTTGTGTTTATTCATTCTAATGTAATATCTAATGTAATATAAAGCCCTTTCTGTTTGATTTTTTTTCTCTATTTTTAATTCACGTAAATGAAATTTTTATCATTGGAGTTCTTCCATGTCCACTTGAATTAAATATGCATCCAGATGATGTGTATAACTCTGATCCATTCCCTTTCTCAAGGATGTGGCAACCCGTTCCATGAATCTGCCTAGTGAACTCTAAGTGGATATTTAGGGTGTGATATTTTTGTTGTTACAAACCCTGGTGCTATTAAATTCATCCTGCAAGATTATCTCTAGAATATATGTCTAAAAAAATGATAAAAACACACACTTTCTCTTTGCTAGACCGTTGTCCTTGTTTATTTTCTGCTGCTGTGGTAACTGTCGTGGTTAAAAGCAACTGGAGAAGAGAGGGTTTCTTAGCTCATACTTCCTCATCACCATCCTCACTGAGGGAAAGCATGGAGAGAGAAACCGAAGTCATAGACCACAGAGGAATTGATGGTCACTGGCTTGCTTTTTATACCTTCCTCAGCTTGCATTTTTATACATTCCAGTCCCATCTGCTGAAGGGATACACTACTCATACTGGGCTGGGCCTCTCACATCAATCAGCAATCAAGGAAATACTGGGCACCCCAACATAAATTATTAATTAAGAAAATGCCCCACACAGATGTCCAGAAGTCAATCTGATGGAGACAACCTCTCAATTAAAATACCTCTTTTGAGGTGGGTCTATTTTGTGTCAACTTCACAAAAAGTTACCCAAACAGTCATGTTTTATACATGCCTGATTTCTGACCTCAGTGTTTAGAATCTTCATTTACTCTCCAAAGCATGAAAACTCAATCTATTCCATTGTTTGTCAACATCTTTGTGTATGATATATCCTTCCATAGTTGTGTTAATTTCATATCACTCTTGAACAAATAACAACAAACTTAGTGCTTTACAGTAATACAAATGTGTCATCACAGAATTCTGGGGTTATCCTAGTCAGTATCATAGGGCTCACCCAAATGTGGCATGGTAGTTCCTTTAGAAAATGAGAAATACCTGTTCTTTGTCATATCTAGCCTTCAGATAACACCTGATATATTGGTGACTTCCAGTGTGTCACAGTTTAAGATGACATTCTTATACCTTAAATTAAGTAAATTCAGATTTAATGAGATTCAGATTTTAAAAGAAAGACAAGGAGGAAATCCAACCTCTCTAGGACACGTTAATGTGATTGAAGTACTTAACTGATTTTTTGAATGTTTTTGTAAGTAGGTAATATAAGACATTTATCATGTCTTATATTAAGTTCTATAAAGATTTTAGATACTTCTATCTACCATAACATGAGTAATCTGTGAAAGTAAAATATTTATATTGTTTTATAATGAGGGAAAAAGAGGTTATACTTTCTGAGCCTAAAGTTGTTAGTGGTGAGTAATCTGTAAATTCCTGTGGCTAAAGCACTTGTCTTCATTTTCCATTTTGTATTTGGTTTATTTATGAGCTCAAGTTTGAAATACAAGCCATTGAAACGCAGGTCAGCATCAATGAGACATGAGAACAGTTTTGATTATAGTAATTTCTGGGAAAGATAAGGACAATTTATCTTGCACTGATTATAGGTCTACCTCCTCTTAGGGCAAGCTCTAAAACAACTTCCAACCTTAGCTGTCATGTTAAATGAAGCCGTGCTTGCATTTATTCTTCCTGATTAAAAATTGACTAAAGAAGAAGCATAAGTTTTTAAAATACATGTATGCTTTCAAGGGAGGAGAGAAGGTTCTGGAAGTAGACCCTTGCCCAAAACCTGCCTTGAGAATTATTTATATATGTGAGTTCCTTATTCTCTGAACATCAGTTTTGCCATCTGTAGAACAGAGTTGATGGGAATAACTCCACTGAATTTAGAGGGTTGAAAATGAACAGTGTTGACTGACCCAGTTGGTATGTGACATATCTCAGGGTGTTGTGCTAATTTCCCATTGCTACTAGAACAAATAATCATAAACTCAGTGACTTAAAGCAATATAGATGTGTCAGTTCAGTGCAAAGTAAAGGTTTGTGCTCAGGAATCAATTTTAATTTTTATTAACACATTTACTATTACTATTACTACTATATCTTATTATTGCCAACAATTTTTCCTATTGATTTTCAGAAAAAAAAAATGTGTGTAAGCAACACTTAGTTTATTGAAATTGATTTTTCTGTAGACTGGCTCTCTCCTACTATATATCCTTTATTAAAATATGTGGACAACGAAAAGGAGATTCACACTTGGCACCATGGGGGCCAGAACCCGTAGCCAGGTATACTGACAACAATATGTAGACGTGTTTCCCATTCAGCGCTTTCGCACTAGCTGGAGTTTCTGAGACAAAGCATGCTAATTAGTTAACATAAACCAGAAGTTTAATGGAAGCTAGAGTTTGTTTCTTTAAAGATATCTCTCCTTGGCTGGTTGGCCAATAACCATTTTCTCCAAATGCTCTTACACATTTTCTCTCTGCGTATGTCTGTGTCTCAATGTCATCTCTATAAATTCTGTTGGATTAAGTCTGACTTTAATTACTTCATTTTACTTAAATTACCTCTCTGTGAGGATCCAATCTCAAAATATAGTAACATTCCAAGGCATTTGAGTATAGGACTTTAATATGTGATTCTTTTTTTCTAGCACCAAGAAACAAACCTAGGACCTGAGCATTTAGGCAAGCATTATACTGCCGAACCACACTACAAAAACAAAACAAAACAAAAACCCAAAAAACCAAAACCAAAAACAAAAACAAAAACAAAACTATAAAAATATGAGGGGGTAAACTTCAGTCAATATCAACTTCTGAGGACTGAATGCATATGAGAACTGAGGAGAGTTATTCAGCCAACCTCAATATCTACAGCAGTAATTTGGTCTCAGGCAAGGAATGGAAAAGACAAGATTGGGAACATTTCCAGGATATATTTGGCTGTAGATGCCAATCAGGAATAGCTCTCTAGGCTGCCTGAGCAGGCCTATTCACATGACTTCTCTCCATAGAGAGTAGGGTAGAGTTTTGTGATTTGTCTTAGCATTTTTTTCTGTCAATTAGTTTATGCTTTACTGAAATTTTCCTTGAATTATCAACTTCGTGTTTGTTATGAATTTTTATAACTGCCTTGGATTTGATGGGATGTTCTTTATTGGAGCTGGCTTGACTGTCTTTTGCTGGGCACTCTGTGGTACAGTGGATTCTGTTTGACATGAGACAGCTTGGCTCACTTGTTACATAGGTGGCAAGCTGATGAACTGGTACCTTCCTCCTTCTTTCCTCTGTGACCTTTCACCAGCTGGCAGGTGAGCTCAGGGTACCTCTCACAACGATTATGGTGTTTCTTCTCAGCAGGAAAACATGCATCCATACAGGGAATTAACTCCACTCTCAGTTGCAGGAGAAGCACCAAACTTTGCGGTCAAAATAATCTTCTGAACACATGAGTGAAACTGGTAAGCATTTTAAAGAAAATCACAACCTAACAATTTGATCTGGTACAGCCAGAAAGTGTAAACAGGTTAGTAATCCCAGGAAACAAACAGTGGAGAAATCAAGAGCTCTTCCTTTCTCAGTAGTCTAGAGTGCTTCATGGTATAGCCATACAAATGTTAAGAAAATCCTAACTTACCTAACCTAGAGTATTAAAGAAGATGAAAATTGACCAAAAATTTCTATAATAGTTCATAATACTGTTCCTAAAATTAAAATAATAAAAACATAAAAGAAATCACAAACTGATTTTACTCTGTCTTTGTGTCAGTATCTTAAGATATCAGCCAAGACAGGCGTGGTGGTGCATGCCTTTAATCCCAGCACTCAGGAGGCAGAGGCAGGCAGATTTCTGAGTTCAAGGCCAGCCTGGTCTACAAAGTGAGTTCCAGGACAGCCAGGGCTACACAGAAAAATCCTGTTTCGACAAAATTTAGAGCTAAGATGAAAGGGTGGACTATCCAGAGACTACCCCATCTGGGAATCCATCCCATCATCAGCCACCAAACCCAGATACTAATGCACATGCCAGCAAGATTCTGCTGAAAGGACCTTCATATAGCTGTCTCTTGTGAAGCTCTATGCCAGTACCTGGCAAACACAGAAGTGGATGCCCACAGTCAGCTATTGGATGGAACACAGGGCCCCCAATGGAGGAGCTAGAGAAAGTACCCAAGGAGCTGAAGGGGCCTGCAACCCTGTAGGTGGAACAACAATATGAACTAACCAGTACCCCCTGAGCTCATGTCTCTAGCTGCATATGTAGCAGAAGATGGCCTAATCGGCCATCATTGGGGTAAAGAGGCCCCTTGGTCTTGTAAACTTTATATGACCCAGCACGAGGGAAGGCCAGGGCCAAGTAGTGGGAGTGGGTGGGTAGGGGAGCAGGGGTGGGGGGTGGGTATAGGGAACTTTCTGGATAGCATTTGAAATGTAAATAAAGAAAGTAATAATAAATAAAAAAAAAAAGAAAAAAACCCTGTCTCGTAAAAACGAAAAAAAAAAAATATCAGCCAATAACATTCAACACTGCTTTGCATTGAGTAAACTATATACAGAGTCAGGCATGGAACTTATATTAATTTGGGTTTTTATTTCAACAAACAGACACCATGATCATGGCAACTCCTATAAAGGAAAACCGTTAATTGGGCCTGAGTTACAGTTCAGTGGTCCATGGTCATCATGGCAGTGAATATACAGTATACAGACAGACATGGTGCTGGAGAAGAAGCAGAGAGTTCTATATGCAAATTTGGCAGGAAGGGGATAGAGAGAGTGAGACTGGGCCTGGTTTGAGCATTTGAAACCTCAATGTGCATCTTCAGTGATGGGCTTCCTCTAACAAGACCACACCTTCTACTAGTGCAAATCCCTAGTAACCAACCACTCAAATATGAATCTATGGGTCCCTTTCTTATTCAAACCACCACAGTGGTGCACCTCTTTTGTTCCAGCACTTGGAATACAGAGGCAGTCAAATTTCTGTGAGTATGAGATCTGCCTGTTCTGCTGAGCAAGTTCCAGGTCATCTAGTGCTATATATAAGAACCCGTCAAAAAATTCTAAAAGATGTCGATCTAAATTAAGTCACCAAATAATGGAGAGACAAGCCCCAATTAGTCACAATGATTATTATCAGTTAACGTTACTCAAAAATAAACAGAGAACCAGTATTAAACAATCCATTTGTACAAGCCATCATGTTTTTATGAGTTATGAAAAAATAACAATTATTTCCATAGATTCAAAACATATGCTTGACAAAAATTCTACATCCATTCATAAGAAAAAGATGGGGCTATAAGAATTTATCTGTCTCAAGATTCAGATGTACCTCTCTTGGGCATATACTTCATGCTACCCCAAAGATACTTGCTCATCTATATTCCTTGCTGTTCTATTCATAATAGCCAGAATTCGAAACAACGTAGATATCCTTAAACAGAAGAATGGATAAAGAAATTGTGGTTTATTCATACAATAGAGTATTGCACAGCCATTAACAAAATGAAATCATGAAATTCACAAGTAATGGATGGAACTATAAAAAAAATCAATATATATGGAGTAGCCTTTATTCAGACAGGCAGATAAGGTATGTACTTGCTTATATGTGGATATTAGCTGTTAGGTCAATGATAACCAAGCTACACTCTATGGGACACAGAAATTAGGTATAAAATAAAGGACTAGGGGTATAGTTAGATCCACCTAGGAATGGGAAATAGAATAGATGGCTATAGATGGATTGGAGGAGCTGGAATAGAAGGGTCAAATAGTTAAGAGAAGGGGAAAGGGGAAAGAAAGATAAGGGAGGGGGTATGGAGAGGTACAGCTAAAATTAAAAGTCCATTTGAGGAGTAGTATGGAAACCTATTTTAGTCGGAGCTTTCTAAAAATATATGAAATTCATAAAATTTATGAAATATGAAGGCAATCTAAATGAAATCACCAAATAGTGGGGAGACTGAGGCCATCTCTTATCACCAAATGAAGTTTCTAGTACTAGGATTTGATTGCATCTAATTGAGTTGTTGTCCAGTGGGTCCCATGGGAATCACCAACAAAAACAGATGTTGCTAAGCCTATAGGCTGCTCTCCACAAACTGATGGTAGGTCTCAAATGATGAAGACAGCATCTATAAAAGTCATTGATCACAGAGAAGTCAAGTTGATGCCTTCCTAGAGCCTTTGTCCCTATGAACTAGTGTTCACAGAACTGGAAAGCACTCTGTGTGCTAGTAAAAACAGAAATATAAACACCAACCCATTGTCAAACTCTTTGATATATAATATCTTGCCTGCAAGATATGCCAATGCAATGGCCCACACAGCTGTGGGAGTAACCTACAACTCTGATTTAATTTAACACCCACTCTAAGTTATCCTTGTAGGATCATGTATAGGAGAACTGGAATGCTGGAGAGCTGGCCTGTTCTTCAGTTGGCTATTCTGAGAACTGGCCCCAAGGGCATGGGCATGGGAGAGCTCACAGGCTCACCAACTCAACTACTACCCTGACCCAGATTCAGTTCTTTGAGTTCACCCACCCCAATGCCTATCCCAGTCCAACATCTTCCCCAATATGAACTGTAGGAATGTGTGAAAGGGCTGGTCCTGTAGACCCAAAGATGCAGGATTCCAAGACTCAAGGCAACAGCAGGATATCCAAGAGTTTCCAGATGGTCCAGTATTGTTTGTGTAGCTGAAGCCAGAGGCCTTGAACTAGATTAATGACTCATTGCAATGAACAATGGCAATTAAATCTGTCTGATGAACATACCACAACTTTAATAGAGGAACAGGTAATTTCCCAGTGGTGTCAGTGAAATGGTTTTTGTTTTGTTTGATTTCTTTTTCCTTCTTTTCTCTTCTAATTTTTATTTTTAGTTTCTTTTCGAGGATAGGTTATAAGGGGCAGGTTTGGAAGGACTGGGAAGTGAGTAGGATTGGGGTGCATGATGTGAAATTCCCAGAATTATCTTAAAAAACTAAATCCATAAAGCCCATTCCATTAGATTGAACCCATAACTGACATTGGGTAACAAAAAATCTGAGGCTAGGTATCCCAGGGATATTTGGTTAAACCAAATGCTACTATTTTAAAGCACAACAACTAACCAACCAAAAAATAAAAACAAAACCCACAAAACTAAACAAAAATGTAGCAATAAAATGACTCCTAATGACATTTTTCTGTACTCGTCCATCAGTTCCTTGATCAGCCATCAGTAGAGAAGCTTCCTCCTGTCGCAAATAGAGGGGCACACATACAGAGATCTATAGATGAACATCATGCAGAGAGTGAGACCTTGGAACACTCAGCCCTAAATGTAGGTCTCCATCAAATCTATCCCTTCAGAGCTCAGGAAACCCAGTGGAAAAGAAACTAGAAAGAGTGTAAGAGCCAGAGGGGATGGAGGACATCAGACCCTATAAATCAATGTGGTCACACATATTGAAGGCACAGAGACTGACGCACCACATGAAGAACCTACACGTGTCTGCAAGAGATGGGGTCTTAGAGCTGAAACGAGAAGTGAACACATCTCTAACACAGACGCTATCTCCAATCGGTAGCCAATCCCAAATGAAGTCTCATTGGAGAAGGTTGTGTGTCCAGGAGTAGACCACTAACAGAAATGGAACTCAGTGGTATCTTTGGAGGTTCCATGGATCACAGTGTGGTGTCAGGGCTGTGACTTACTATAAATAA
The DNA here is from genome assembly GCF_900095145.1 of Mus pahari. NCBI lineage: Eukaryota > Metazoa > Chordata > Mammalia > Rodentia > Muridae > Mus > Mus pahari. The sequence continues at coordinate 15,186,755 of NC_034611.1, read as the reverse complement.
TTTGCAAATTTGGTTGTTGGCAAAGCTTCATACACTTGTACCTTAAACAAAAACCAGTTTGAAAAGGTGATTGAATAGAAAACTGTGCAGAGGGCCACAAAATAGGAAGGAAAATATGATGTCAGTCACTAAATAAGGCATCACAAGATGACCTATGAGGAAGATCATAAAGTACCTGAAAGACTTAAACATAGGATGTTACACCTCGCTTATGAGTAGATAGGCTCATAGTCATGGGGATATCAGCCATTATTAAAAATGTCTTGCATATCCACTGTGATCTGCTTAGGATACCTTGTAGCTATTTGTCCTCTTTCCTTTACAGGAAAATGAAAAAGAAGAACCCCTGTGCTGGTCCCAACCTAAGAGAAGACAGTAAAGCCTGTGTAACTAAAGTTCTGTACCAGCTCATATAGAAAACAAGAAGGAAACTCTCAGGATAGATTCCTGTACGTAATGACATGTCACTGTATAACACAGGTAACGTATTGCAGAAATAATAGCTAGACCTCCAGTCTAGGAAGGTAGAATTTCTAAAGTGCACTCTCTACAGGAAGGTCTTTGCATCAATACATAGATAAATTAGAAATGTATCGGACATTTACATGTGGAAATATGGCATCACCAAGTTCTAGGCAATGTAGGGAAATACTCCAAAGCATGACCCCAAAAGAGTAAGAAAAAAGTTTGATGAATTCAGTTATACTACAAAGTTAGTTTTATGATGATTTTTACTTTGTGGTGATGATGATCTAATACTAATAATAGGATGAGGTATAAACACTCAATTCAGAGAAAACGGTGTGCACAAATCTTAGCACAATTGTTGATGTGACCACGAGAATAACTATTTAAATGCTGACAGGACAATAACTTGACTCTAAATGTCTAGAAGGATATGCTCCAGTGAGTTTCCCATAGAAGAATTTAGGAGAACTGTTGTATAGAGGCTCATGTTTTTAATACCAGCCCTTAGCAAATAGAGGAAGACGGATCTCTGAGTTCAAGGCCAGCCTTTCTACACAAGAAGTTATGGTCTAGTCCTGAGAGATGAACATAGTTCTCATAGTAAGAACTGGTCTTTGTGGAGACAGAGCTCAGAACTGGGTAGGAACTAGCATTAACATTTTGAGTAATTACATTCATAATACAAAACGAGTTTGTGCAGGTTTTTGGCCCAGGGGAAAACTGGGGCCTGGGATCACAGTTACCTGGTCTAGCACTGGGCTTAACTCCCTGACATAAAACATAACAAGGAAGCCCAGTGAAGCTTCGTTTACTTCAGTCTTCCCTATAAACATCCATAGCTGACCTACAGTTGTCATCCATGCTAGTGCTGACCACCTCTACAGTTAGAAAGCCTGCCTTATCATTGGCCAACCACCATAGCATCCTCCTTTGTTCTAATTTACTTTTCTCTTTGAGTTTCATACTAACTGTGAACTCACAATGCAACCAAAGATGACTTTGAATTCCCAGTCCTCACTGCTTCACTCACCTCTAGAGCACTGCTATGAGATATGAGGCCAGCTCTGTTCTTTTGTCTTTTTTAAAAGACATATTTATTTTTATTTTGTGTATTTGGGTGGTTTTGCCTCTATGTGTATCTGTGCACTTGGTACTGCAAAGGATGTGTAGGCCAGAAGACGGCTTCAGAGCAGAAATTACACTCTGTTGTTAGGCACTATATGAGTGCTGGGATCTGAATTCTCTCACAGCCCCACACTCTTTGTTTTGAAATCTCTAGGAACCCAGGCCTCTCAGTTGCCATTTGGAAGTATATAAATTCTAGGTGGCTTAATTATTCTCCTCTAGGAAGTCATCTCTTTTGGTTCTTTGTTTTCATTTTCTATCTCTCAGCCTGCCATTTTTTGTTAAAATCCTGAACAGTTCTCTAACACTTGTACTCAGCACAGGAAGACAATCAGACAATCAAGACTCTTTTTATTTATTTATTTTTTGGGGGGGGGGGTTGAGACAGGGTTTCTCTGTGTAGCCTTGGCTGTCCTGGAACTCACTTTGTAGACTGGGCTGGCATCAAGCTAAGAAATCCTACTGCCTCTGCCTCCTGAGTGCTGGGATTAAAGGCATATGCCACGACTGCCTGGCCTTTCAAGACTCTTCAAAAGCAGTCAACTTGCTTGGTTAGAGTCACAGCAAGATAGTTTATATTATTTGTGACTATTGTGAAGAGTGTTGACCAACCAGTTCTCCCAGATACTAGACCACCAACCAAGGAGTGTACCTGGAGGGATCCATGGCTCCAGATACATATATAGCAGAGGATGGCCTTATCTGACAGCAATCAGAGGGGAGGCCCTTGGTCCCAGGGAAGTTTGATGCCACAGAGTAGGTAGATGCTCATGCAGTGGAGTGAGAGAGGGTGGGTGGATGGGGGAGCACCATCATATAGGTAAAGGGGAAGGGGAGGATGGATATGAGATGGAGGGTTGGTGGAGGGGTAACCAAAGTGGGATATCATCTGAGATGTAAACAAATGGGTGATTAATACAAAAACAAAACAAAACAAAACAAAAACAAAGAAGCAAAAACCAAAACAAAATCAAAAGGACTCAACTTGAAAAGGCTGCTATGAAACCTAGATGAAGGACTTTGAAAGCAAGCATAATGCTATGTGTGTTGAAATATGCCATTTACCATCCCAAATTTCATTAGAATGTAAGTCTACTCTAGCAACTGATTAAGCTATCAATTTATGGTTAAAAGGACGAAGATTCAAAGGAAATGTTCAGTGGCACTCAGCTGTAAGGATTTACCAGGTTAGCTGGGGTCTGTTTCTTCAACAGTAATTAAAAACTACAGGGAGAGAAGTTAGGAGACTCTCAGACCAAGAGACAAGATAGATCAGCAATTACAGAGTGTACGAACTTATACAAAAATCAATGTCATAAACTATGAAAATACAATGGCTACTCAGGGAAATAGGATAAGGACTAGAATTTTACGAATATTAAAAAAAATTACTGTTGTCCACTTTTGTCCTGTTTAAAGAAAAAAATGTATATTTTAGGAGCATGTACAAAAGTGATTATATCACAATAGATACTATATGTGGACTTATGTCACAATAATTTAGGGCAGCTTAAAATAGAAGTAAGCAACGAAACAAAATGATCAGGAATTCAGAACTCAAGCTGGATGTTGATGGTGTTTCTGTTTACCTCACAACATTTACATGTTTGCAAACTATTATGCTAAAAAGGAAAGAATCAAAAGAATGAGCCTCAAGGCAAGGTGTCACTCAGCATGGGTGGTGGTGATGGGGTATGTGTGTGTGTGTGTGTGTGTGTGTGTGTATGTGTGTGTATGTGTATAGTGTGCCATGGCATGTGTGGATGTTAGATAAAAGCATAGGTGTTGCTCCTTGCTTTTTGTCTTGCTTGAAACAGGGTATCTTTGTACTTGTTTGTTGTATACATCAGGGTAGCTAGTCTACAAGCTTCTGGGGATTCTTTGTCTCCTGCCTGTGACAGGATCACTGAGATTATAATTGTATGCCACTGTAGCTAACTTTTATATGGGACCAGAAGACCTGGATGTGGATATTATCCTTGTAAGATGAGCACTTTACCTACTGAGTCATTTAATTCACATCTCAGAAAATCTGAAAATGTTCATGTCTACTTACCTTGATTAATTTTTATTTATTTGCTTGTAATCAAGTCTCTCTATGAAGCCCAGGCTAGTCTGGAACTAGAGATCCTCCTTAAAGGGTAAATGATCTAAAGGCCTCAGGTGGGGTGATAAACAGAGTACAGAAAGGTGACTAGACTGATCACACCCCTGGTTGATGGGCTCTGATTGGAAGATCAGCAACTCCACCCCCACTGCCTCAGGCCACTCTTAGGGATTGCAGGGAACTGACCTGCAGATGGAATCTTCCACCTCAAAAATACACCCTCCCCCTCCCATCATACTCCCTAAGCCTTCTGCAGTGTAAGTACACAGACGGACATTCTTGGAGAGACTTCTAGCCCTTCAACTATTCTAATTGAAGTTCTGCTTTGGAAGAGGTGGGTCTCCTCCTGGTCTCCGTAAATCCTGATCTGAACATTCTTGCCTTTCCATTCTAAGTCCTGGGACTGTAGGTTCCTGCCTAACTGTATACTCTCTCATTGCTCTCCATTATTCACTGTAGAAGTTCTTTGGAAACTACTTTACATAGAACGTTAAAAATGATTTACTAACAGTTTTGGCAACTCATAGTGTTTTTAAGCCTGCTTTAATTTTCATATACACGAACAAGTCTTTGCAAGATGTTACTACGTCATGTGGTACCTGAGGGGAATAAAACCTCCTGAGAAGCCTGAATAAATCCAATGAAGTCTTTATTAACAGACAAGCAGGCTATCCCAAGCAGACTAGTGAGGAGCATCCTTCACATCCAGCTGGTTCCAGCCTTCAAGGACAATTTATGACATATACAGAGAGGCAGCTCTGGACATCTACAAGAAGCAGGCATTGTTTATAGGAGTGGATAGGTAATAGTTAAATGGTCAGGCAGTTAACCTTTAGGACAGGGCCTACTATATAGGAATTTAGGGCAGGTCTAAAGAACAGTTTACCTTAGGAATTTATGGCTAGTCTAAGTGACCAGAGACCAGTTTTATCCAAGAGAGTTTCAGCACTTAAAGTATTCTTAGTAATGCTTTATGAACCGCCAGACTGATTTCCAGAGTGGTTGTACAAGCTTGCAATCCCACCAGCAATGGAGGAGTGTTCCTCTTTCTCTACAACCTCCCCAGCATCTGCTGTCACCTGAAATTTTAATCTTAGCCATTCTGACTGGTGTGAGATGGAATCTCAGTGTTGTTTTGATTTGCATTTCCCTGATGTCTAAGGAT
>NC_034611.1:15140578-15179480 GCF_900095145.1 Mus pahari | reverse complement strand
TCTTAGGCAAATGGATGTATCTGGAAGATATCATCCTTAGTGAGGTAACCCAATCACAAAAGAAGTCACTAGATATGCACTCACTGATAAGTAGATATTAGCCCAGAAACTTAGAATACCCAAGATACTATTTGCAAAACACAAGAAAACCAAGAAGGATGACCATCATGTGGATAATTCACTCCTCCTTAGAATAAGGAACAAAATACCCATGAAAGGATTTAGGTACAGAGACAAAATTTGGAGCTAAGATGAAAGGATGGACTATCCAGAGACTACCCCACCTGGGAATCCATCCCATCATCAGCCACTAAACCCAGATACTAATGCACATGCCAGCAAGATTCTGCTGAAGGGACCCTGATATAGGAGCCTCTTGTGAGGCTATGCCAGTGCCTGGCAATCACAGAAATGGATGCTCACAGTTAGCTATTGGATGGAACACAGGGCCCACAATGGAGGACCTAGAGAATGTACCCAAGGATCTGAAGGGGGCTGCAACCCTGTAGGTGGAACAATATGAACTACTAACTAGTACCCCCTGAGCTCGTGTCTCTAGCTGCATATGTAGCAGAAAATGGCCTAATTGGCCATCATTGGGAAGAGAGGCCCCTTGGTCTTGCAAACTTTATATGACCCAGCAGAGGGAAATGCCAGGGCCAAGAAGTGGGAGTGGGTGGGTAGGGGAGCAGGAGTGGGGGGAGGGTATAGNGAACGTTCGGGATAGTATTTGAAATGTAAATAAAGAAAATATCTAATAAAAAAATTTCTGGAACCAGAAAAAAAAAAAGGAATGCTTTTATGAGGTGATGTAACTATAGTTCAATAGCCTACAACAACAATTTTACATTTTGAGCTCAACAGAAATCCTTTTACTCCATCTTGTAACATTTTTTTAATTAATGCAAAGTATAAAATGCTGCAATGTCATCTTTCTGATGTATACTCACTATAACTGACCAGGTCATGTTAGTTTAACAGGCAGATGAAGATTCAATGCTTTCAAGGTTGATTTTCTCTTTGCCACCTATTCTTTTGGGTCAGCTAGGGGCTCTTCTCAGTGTGAAAACTCTAGAGCACCAGTTAATACAGGAATCAAGTTCACCAGGCTCAAGGCTTTCCCAGTCCCTTTATTCAATAGCTTTTGTAGAGTTCAATCAGCTGGGACTTTGACCTCCACCACTGACCTACTGGAAGAGGAAATGACTATAGAGCCAATGAAGGTCTACAAAAGAGTTTATAGTCCACTAATCAGAAAACATCTATGTTAGACTCTAGGATTAGCATTTGAAGTGGTTGAAGGCTCATAGGACTGAGCAGTTAAACTATGGGGTCTTCATTAACTATGGGTAGTCAGAATCAAACTGAAATGAATAATACGACAGCTAGATACAATTACTGAACTGAAGAAATTTTACCATCAGACAAAACAGCTAACATGAAAAAATAGTAACACGTGCACTAGCTCTGACATTAACACTGTTGAACAACCCTTAGAATTTATTTTGAAAATACTGAAAATTATACTCATCTTCCTTTATTGGACAGAAATATGAGGGTGATTTTAAAGGTGAACCATAGGCTCCTCTTCTAGATCACGCTTATGGCATAGTAATACTTCAACTTTGAATCACATGCTGTTTTCTCTAAAATCTACCTTAGTCATACAATCTTTTAATTTATGTAATGTAAGTTAGGGTGCAATGAAGCTAAAAACTGGACCACCCCATGGGTAGAAAGAGGGTTTACCGAGGATCAGAGAGAAGGAAAATAGCAGAAAAAGCAGGAAGACTTTATATGACATTCAACAGGGTGCATGGGGTGGCATGGGGAAGAGTCTTTGATCCTGCTCTAATTGACTGGAATCTAGTTGACCTTTGTGGAAGGATTAAGCGGGGTATGTTCTTGGGTAAACAGAAACCAACCTTTAGTCCTCTATTTACTCTGGCCAAGGTACTTCTGTTTAGGTCATTGTCATGAGTACTGCCATTTTTGGAGCTGCTTTGAACCTAACAGGCAGTATGCCTTATGACTTCTCTTTCTGTCTTTCTATAAATTCTAATCTCCTAGGCATTTGAAAAGTGAACTAGGTTTGTAAAGAAAATGTTAATGTTTTATTTTGTTTATAATGGTCTTGCTTCCCTATACATTTATACTAATGGTCAATAAGAAAAAAAATAACATCTCAGTTCCTACAGGTAAATTATGAGATACAAAGTTGAATTTTTGTCTCTGTTTCAGCTCTATTTTCTTTATGAGTCATTCATCTGTCTCCTGCCAAGCTGGCGCCTAAGATTCAATTGACCTTTCAGGCAAAGGAAAAGTTTTGGGAGCTGTGGCTCTTAATATCTACTGACTTTCTCAGTGTGTCAGTCTGGAGGCTGGTTCCCTGCTGGCCTCCAGTGTGCAGAGTCTGCAGTGGATGAATAGATGGCTTTGCCTGGTAAAGGTCCTCATCTCTTCCTTAACCTTGCTCCCCCTGCCCTAGCCCATCTTCCAGTCCCTGAACGCCATTCCTTTTTGGCCACTGACCAGGTGACATCATGTGGACCCCTGGTACCTCGGGTCATAATACAGCCATACCCTTAATGGTGTTTTCTTCTTTATCTTATAAAGAATCCAAAGGTAATTGAAGAAAGTAAGATGCCTGCTTTTCCTTAGGAGCAGAAATCTGTTCACCCAGTGAAGACTTCCTTCCAAATGGAAACCACTCAGATCCCCAAGTAGCTGGGCAAACTTTTGTACCCTTTGCTGTCCATTCACCCATCTCTGGATATTATAAAAGAGCCTTCCTTCTTTCATTTTCCCAAGCCACACCATCTTTTCATATTAGGGAATCAAGTTTAGAATCTTTACCTCTTGGGCAGAGATAAAATTGCTAAGCTATAGAGATGGCATAGAGAATGGTTTGTCAGCTTGATAGACAGTGTGTTATAGGGAAGACAAGGATTTCAGCATGCCTGGCGCTGAAGCTTGGTATCCTTTTGTGGAGTCTTACGAGCATTACATGCTGAACACTGCCTTGCTTTTTTGTCTTTCTCTCTTTCCACAATACATTCTAATCTCCTTGGCATTTGGATGGCTATCAAAGGTCATGAAGAAAAAAAGGCAAAAGGGAAAACACTGAACTCCAAATGCTCTAATTACATTTATTCTGTTTTACACATATTTGTATAAATATACATTAGTGCCAGAAAGCAAAGGCATACATCTGTAGATACTGTAAACGCCAAGGAGACAATGTATTTTAATGATTCATTTTGCTCCTAACACAACTGTTCTGCCTGCTTATGTATGTGAATGTGTATGCACATATACATTTATACTGATTCAAGTCATTCAACCAAGAGACAGTAATCAGCATTTACGATAAAATCCACCTGCACAAATTTTCGGTCTTTATCCATGATAGGGAAGTTAAACGTATTCATTTTCTCAAACAGAGATCTACTCAGTAAATACAAAAGAACAAACATGGCTTGATTATGTCCCTGTCCAATCATGGAATAAAGTATGGGGTTGTTCACAAGGGGGGAGGATTTCAAAATGATTTGAGTAAAATGATAAGCAACAAGTAGGGGATGAACTGGGCGAGGCAGGAGGTGTCAACTGGAGCAACAGACGGTCAAACGGCCAAGGCAAGTGTTAGAGAGACGACCAGAGCACAGACCAAAACCAGAGATAAAAGCTTAATTCCTGTGAAAATGAAGAGGGCCAGATCCCACACCTATCTTAGAAACATTTGTTTGTGATCTTCTGTGGCCATGTATTCTTCTTAAAACTCATTGTAAGCTCCATGGTCTAAGCCAGTACTGGATCTTTAAAACTGAAAAGGATTGATTCTGTGTCTTGTGGTAAATCCCCTGACAGTTTTTCGTTTACTTTTTTAGATAATTGTTTCAGTTTTTACCATGTTGCTTTCAAGGTCACCTTCTTCTTATAAGTTAAGTAGATTGAAATTATAGAAATTATACAACTCACAGACCCTATGAAGGTCAAGAAGAAGGAAGACCAAAGTGTGGATGCTTCAGTCAGTCCTACTTAGAAGAAGGGACAAAATAATCATGGGATGTAGAGGGATGGAGGAGCCTGGGAGGGAAAAAGGAAAAGGCGATCAGCATCAAGTGTGGGAGGAGATGGGGAAGGACAGAGGCTCAGGAAATCGAATGCATCTGTGTAGCATTGGGGGATGGGGACTGGAGGTGGCCACTAGAAAGTTCCAGATGCCAGGAAAGCAAGAGACTCCCAGGACACAACTGGGATGACATTAGCCAAAATACCCAACAAATGGGAGAGAGAACCTGTAGAGACCATAGCCAGAGGTTAGTCACAGCCCCCAGTTGAGGATGGAGACACCCACCAACCTCAAAAATATTAACCCAGAATTTTTCCTGTCTAAAGAAAATGCAGGGAAAAAGAGTGGAGAAGAGACTGAAGGAAAGGCCATCCAGAGACTGCCCCACCTATGAATCTATCTTCTCTGCAGACACCAAACCCAGACACTACTGCTGATGCCAAGAAGTGCTTACTGACAAGAATCTGGTATAGCTGTCCCCTGAGAGGCTCTGTCAGAACCTGACATACAGATTTGGATACTCACAACCAACCATCAGACTGAGCATGGAGACCCAAATGGAGGGGTTAGGGGAAGGACTGAAGGAGCTAAAGGGGTTTGCAACCCCATATGAAGATCAACAATATCAACCAACAAGACACCCTAGAGCTTCCAGGAACTAAACCACCAACCAAAGAGTACACATGGAAGAACCCATGGCTCCAGCATATGGCACAGAGGATGGCCTTGTCAAACATCAGTGAGAGGGGAGGCCTTTGGGCCTGTGGAGACTTGATGCCCCAGAGTAGGAGAATGCTAGGGCTATGAGACAGAAGTAGATGGATGGGTGAAGGAGCACCCTCATAGAAGTGGGGGGCAGGGACAAAGGATGGGATAGGAGTTTGTGGAGGGGAAACCTGGAAGGGAGATAACATTTGAAATATAAATAAATAAAACAGAAAAAAAATAGAATGAAAGACCTGAAAGTTGATCATATTAAATCTATTCTTTTCTCCTTGACAACTGTCTCAATTAGGGTTTGCATTGCTGTAAAGAGATACCATGACCAAGGCAACTCTTACTTTTTTTTATTAGATATTTTCTTTATTTACATTTCAAATGTCTAATGTCCTAGTTTTACCTTCGAAAATCCCCTATCCTCTCCCCCTCCCCTGCTCCCCAACCTTTCTACTCCTGCTTCCTGGCTCAGGTATTCCCCTATACTGGGATATAGAACCAAGTCAACTCTTATAAGAACAACATTTAATTGAGGCTCGCTTACAGGTTCAGAAGTTCACTTTATTATCATCAAAGTGGTAGCATGGCAGCATCCAGGCAGGCATGGTGAAGGAGGAGCTGAGAATTCTACATCTTCAACTGAAGGCCACTAGAAGAAGACTGACTCCCACATGGTTAGGAAGCAGGGCTCATTGCCCACCCCAACAGTGGCGCACTTCCTCCAAGGCCACATCTCCTAATAGTGCCACTCCCTGTGCTAAGCATATTCAAACCACCACAGCAACTGAGGCTTATATGGTATAGTGAGCAAGGCCATGCAAAAGTCTGTGGGGGTTGGTGGGATTGGGTGGATATTCAGATAAAACTAGGGCTTATGTCCAGACACCTGATACTTAGGGCTTTTTGTATTCTTTAACCTTTTTTACAGTCCAGTCTATCTCCCTTCTGGTCTGCTCTGTGACTGTTCCACATCCAATACCTCCTCCCCTTTCTTCAAGAGGATGTGTCCACCTCCCACCTCTTGAGGGTTAGGTGTATCTTCTCTCCCTGAGTCAAGCCCTAGCAGTCCTCTGCTGTATATGTGTTAGAGACCTCATATCAGCCTGGGTATGCTGCTTGGTTAGTGGCTCAGTGTCTGAGAGATCTTGAGAGTCCAGGTTAGTTGAGACCCTATAGGGTTGTCCTCCTCCTCAGCTTCTTCCAGCTTTTCCCTAATTCAACCACAGTGGACCCCAGCTTCTTCATTGCTGGTGTGATTGAAAACTGATATAGTCACTCTAGAAATCTATCTGGGGGTTTTTCAGAATATTGGAAATAGATCTACCTGAAGACTCAGCTCTATAACTCTTGGGCATGTATCCAAAAGGTGCCCCACCATGCCACAGGGACAAGTGTTTCACAGTGCTCATAGTGGCCTTATTTGTGATTGCCAGAAGCTGGAAACAACCCAGATGTACCAATGGAAAAATGGATACAAAAAATATGGTTCATTTACACAATACTACTAGCTATTAAGAACAAGGACATTATGATTTTTGCAGGCTAATGGATGGAACAAGAAAATATCATCCTGAGTGAGATAATCCAGATTCAAGAGGACATGCATCATATGTACTCACTAATAAGTGGATATTTGCCAAAAAAAGTACAGAATACCCAGGATATAATCTGCAGAACTCACAAAACTTAACAAGTCAAAGGGGCCAAGTGAGGATGCTTCAATCCCACTTGGGAGGAAGAAGAAAGTAATCATACTGGGCAGAGGGAGGAAGGGACCAGGGTGGGAAAGGGGACAGGGAGGTGAAAGGGGGAACATGACCAGGTCTTTGGGAGGAACTGGAATAAAGTCCAAGGATCAGCAGAAAGAATGGAAACAGGCAACATCAGGAGGTAGGAAGTGGGGAGACCCTCTAGAATGTGCCAGAGACCTGGGAAGTGAGAGACTCTTGGGACTCAAAGAGAGGGAACTTAAATGAAATGCCCAAAAGTGGGGAGAGGAAACTTGTAGTGTCTTCCTCCAGTAGACTGACAGGGCATCAAGTGGAGGGATGGGGTTGCCATCCCACAGACAAAAAAAAAAACTCTGACCCAGAATTTTCCATGTTAAAAAGAACTTCATGGATAAAATGGAGAAGAGCCTGAGGGAAGGGAAGTCCAGTGACAGGTCCAAATTGGGATCCAGCTCAAGGAAGTCCCCAAGGCCTGACACTAATGCTGTGGTGTGCTTACAGACAGGAGCCTATCATGGCTGACCTATGAGAGCATCAAGAAGCAGCTGAAAGAGTCAGATGCAGATACTTACACCCAACCAATGGACAAAAAGTAACTTTAAAAAATTTAAAAAATAAAACAGCTAGTAGAAGTGAACTAGAGCCTCTTTTACTAGTGTGACTAAGGTACAATGAGGTTGTAGATCGTAGATTGTGGGTGTTGGACACAATGAGTAATTGCTTTTATTTCTCTCATGCATGTTCTATCTAGTGACACTCACCAGGGTCCTGCACTCTCAGTCAGTTGTGATCCCAGAAAGGCACAGGTTCCCCTGTCTGGTAGTTGCAGTCTTAGGAACTTGAATGGATCATGGCATTCGCCATTTTACAGTAAGAAATACTCCAAGATACTTAGTATAAAAAGAATAATAAACACATAGAAGAATGGTTTTGCTTTGTTTTGTTAGTTTGATTTTTGATTTTTTTGGTCAAGGTCTCACTAAAAATAGCTGATATGAAACTTGTTATGTTGATCAGGTTAGCCTGGAATTGTCAAAAATTGACCCGTCCCTGCCTCTTAAGCACTGGCCTTAATGGTTTAGGTCAACAAGCTCTGCTTTAATTTTTTTCCTTAAGTCTAGAATTAGATAAAAGATGACTTTGGAGCATTCTCTCACTGAGATAAACACCATTGTCCATTGTAGATTAGAAACCCAAGGCTTTCAGACATTAAACTCATGAACTCAATGTACCTTATTTTGTAAATGTTCAGGAAGTTGTCTGATGGATTAGTCTCCTGTGCTGTTCCTTTCCCTACTAGACCAGACTCTTCCAGGTAATTTTGGTGCAAAAGTCATTGCCTTCAAAAATGCAGATCACAGAGGTGGCTTTTTGTAATTGAATGATCATTCTATCTAACTAGAGTCTAACCCTGGGAATTTTTTTTTTCTGGATGAATACTTAGCATAAGTGAACATACTTCACATGTTCAGGAGGAACGAAGCCCACATGTTTTTACTATTCTATTACGTATAGTTGAGGACAAAGCACAGCTTTCTCTGACTATTATGTTATATTATGTATATTATGTATGTGTACTATGTATATAATATTATATATGTACATTATGTATATTATTTACAGTTGAAGACAAAGCACAGATTTCCCTGACAGGGATCGAAATAAGGGCAGAAACCAGAGTTAGAGTGCTTGTTGGGGTAATTGGAGTTAAAGTTGTTATTGCTTATATGGCAGAAATTATAGACCAATAAGCATAACGAAGTCATTAGAAGACACAAAATCTATGAAGAGAAAATGCTTTGAGTCCCCAAGTCAATAAGGAGAAAATGGACAAATCTTTTTTACCACAAATGCCTCCTGATTTAGAATTATTTCTTCATTTATTTATTTTCCTATTATATTGTTCTAGAATATGAAAGCATCAGTCCAGGTATCAACTTTCTTCAAATTATATTCTAGAGGGATGCCTTCCTGTTTTGGGTCTCTTTTACAGTCAGCTTCCAGAGATGCGATATAATCAGTTGGAGCCTTTCTCTCATTGATGGACTGTCCTTCCTGATACTTATAAAGGCATAAACTTTCTCCTATTGAATTCAGAAATTTTGTCTATTTCTTTACAAAACATTTCCAACTATAAAAGACTCCCTAGATGTCCTTTGATTTGACTTATCTGTTGCCTTTTGTTTAAGACGTGCAAACTTCAGCCTTCTCTCCCAAGTAGCTGTCTATAAAAGAAAAATCACAGCGTTGTCCTCTGGCAGTTTTGAGACACAAACTAGGGAAACAGTAGGAACAGCCTATTGCAGTTTCCTCCTTCCCTGACACGCTTGAAAACAAGTTTAGTTAGGAATCTCCAGGCAGAGGAGGACTGTGTAGGAGTGCATGTCACACAAACAGAAGATGTTAAGCCAACATCATCTCATTGCTCGGGGTAGAACACCCACCACAGGCTGGTCACTGTGAATACTAGATACCTCTCTACCTTGTTTCCAATTTGAGTATCATATAGCACTGGTAATATTTCCTACAAGTCCTCTCATTTTTTTACCGTAGAAAGAAAAGAGCATAAGAACATAGAACCTGCACAGTTAAGTATGAACACATGAATCCTCATACAGGACGAGCAGGTGCATCATCAGATAAAATGAATATGTGCACCTCCTTGTAAAATGTGTTCACCAAATGAAATAAGTGTGAGAATCTTATTGAAACACTGTCTAGGGGTTGTCATCTTTTTATATTTACCTTTAATGTACAAATGAGAAAATCATGTTGCTCATTTATCTTAATACAATGCTTGATATATATTTTATTTTGTAAGATTATAAAATGGTGCTCAATTTAATATATAGTTATTATTACTGAATGCATCAAATCTTTAAGGGGAAACATAGAACTATCATATTTTAGCACTCTTTTCCTGTTTAAGGGGAGAGAAAGTCAGGCTTGTATTGTGTGCTGTGTTGAGGATATTATAGGCAAGCAGTTCAGATTTCTCATTTGTAAACATGCCCATGATCTCAGAAGTGAATTTGGTTTCCTCCTAATTTGTTCTATACAATCAGAAGACATACATTGTCATTGTTGCTGATTTTAGTAATCCCAATGAAAATGTTCATAAATTAGTGACTGTGGTAGTTTGAATAAAATGACACCTATAATCTTGTGCATTTGAATATTTGGTCCTCAGTGGGTGGTTCTGTTTGGGCTGATGTAGAAGGCATGGCATAGAGTATAATAGAAATTTCTCAGTGAGAAATCACCCCACACACTTAGTGATGAAGGAAAACTCCCTATTTAAATCCCTAGCCTATTGGGGCCAATGCCCAAATTAAAATCAGTATTGAAAAGAAGATTTTACTAACTTACATATGTCTTAAGCTTATGCAATCCACAAACCTTGCAATATCTTCCAGGTCTTGCCCCTATATTATACTTTATAAAATTTTAAGAGAGACGGGAGACAGCAAGTCTGGCCACTTAACACTGAATGGAGATTTACACAGCAAAGACTACATATTGCCAGGATGAATTTAGGTACACTGGTGTTGTTCTTTTTGAATGGTTGTTACCCAGGGGGATCATCTTACCCACTTGGCAGGATTCTGAGCTTCCTAACCAAAGCACAGGGAGCTAACGGCAGATCTGGAGTTAAAGATGCTTGTGACGATACAACGTGACCCCACCCTCCTACCAGCTGTCTTTTATAGGTGTTAGAGCTAAGTCTTGTGGGGTCCACCTGGTGGCTGGTCAACTTCAGTGATTAAACATTTATATTCTTGCCTAGCAAATTTCCCTTATCTCTAACAGATACACTACTTATCTTGGGGTATTTTAGTTCCCTTAGCTAAATTCCATTTGTGTGACTTAATGTCTCCTAAGCAAATCTATTAGTCAGTCCTTTCTGACATCAATTCTACTACTTTGAATTTTGTCTATATCAGGAAGAAATGTTTTCACAGCCTAAAGACTTGACTCATTTTGGGTCTTTTTTCTTTGCTTCTTTCTTGCAGATGGAGATGTGATGCCTCTGCTGTATCAGGCAGAGATCTCAGTACTTGCTGCCAGTCTTCCCCATTGTGATGGTGGTGGAGTCATCTCTCTGGGATCATAAGCCCAAAATAAACCCTTCCATCTATAAGATGTCATGGTCATGGTTATTATATCATAGTCCTAGGAAAGTAGTTAAGATAGTTCTAGCCTTTCACATTTAGATCATCAATGCATTTGCTGCCCTTTATCAATCAAGTGTCTAAAGCTTTCAGTTATCTTAGTATTATGATTCAAGGGTCATTGCTGCAGAAATGTTGTTCACCAAGAACTCTAACTTGTCTGCTATTTCATTTGAGTGTGTACTAGGGTTGTCTAGATTTTCAGGATCATGACTGAAAGGTTATTCACCTGCACATACAGCTTTATGGCTATGACTCTTGATTTACCAATTGCCATTGTTTCTAATCTAATATATTTCTTGCCTTTCTAAATCATTCAGTGTGATAGTGAAGAGAAATGACATTATAATTACAGTGCCCTAGACATAACCCACACACTATGTCTGTGGTACCACAGTTCAAGCTCTCCTAGTCTCTATCTTCATTTATACTAACTAGCAAGTTATACTCCAGCCCAAAAGTTCTTAAATGTTAAATGTCCTGGGGGGTAAAAAAGGTTTATTTTGTGGGACAGTGCTGGGAGAGGAACACTAGAGGGAGGTAATGGTAGATGGATGTGGCTAAAATACACTGGATTAGTCTATGAACATTTCAAGGGATGAATGCAAGTATTATTAAAAATAAGTTTAAATTTATAACAGAAAGGTGATATAGGAGAGAGAGAGAGAGTCACTCATACCTTCCTTCTGCATTACAGTTAATTCAAGAAATTTAAGCTCTGCAAGTTTTTATTTCCTTAAAGTGGTGGTAATAACACTATCTGCTTTGGATGTCTGCAGAGCACCTAAGTATAGCTTTCTTTAATAGACAAAAACACTTGCATGCAGAAGTTTCCTCTCTTTTCTCAAACAATGCCTCTGATGTTATGGTAGAAATTCTTGTTAACTTGATTAACAATGGTGTTTGGTATAAATCTCAAAGTCATCTCATTACTCCCTACCTAGAATCTTGTCAAGACTAAGGCTATGCACATCATCTATGTACACTCTGAGGCTATTTCCATGAGTTGATATTGCACCCACTAGCTGTGAGACATTGATTGAATCAATGAGTCTCTTTGTGCCTGTGCTCTGATCCATAAATGACCATGTTGAGGGAACTGAATGAATGAAGACTTGTATCATTCTTGTAACAGTGTTTTGAAAATCAGGTCATCCCTCAGTGTCTATAGAAGATTATTTCTAATAACTTTCAGAAAAGCTGTTTGTATGAAATGATGTAATAATGTATAAAATTATATGCATTTCCCAATGTCCTTTAATTAGGTCTAGGTTAGTTTTAATGTTCAACACAGTATATACAGCAAATATGTATATAGTTGTGAAACTGCATTAGTTTGGCAATAATAATAAGTACATATTCAATATAATAAATGTTTTCATTATTTTAAGATATATTATTGTTTTGTGTATGGGTATTTGACCTGCCTGCATGCCTGTGTACCACATGCATGCCTGGTATGCATAGGGGCCAGAAGAGAATGTCAGATCCTCGAGTAGTGTGGCTATAGATGGTTGTAGGCTTCCATGTGGGTTGTATATGGGCTTGAAATCAAATCCATGTGCTCCAGACATGCAGCTAATGCTCTTAACTGCTAAGCCATCTCTCCAGCCCATGTTTTGATCTATTTTGATCAAACTCTTTTGATCTGTAACTGGCTGAATCTGGGAACAAGAAACCTACAGAAATGGAAAGCCAACTTTGCAACCACTTCTAGCAAGATGAATGAGTGTTAGTCGCTATTAGTCTAATGAATTTAAGGTTGGGAATTTCCAATATTTATGGGAATCATACGGGGAACTTGTGTTTATGTATGTAGCAGATATACAGATAGTGTTATGTATTAGCAAACTTAATATATCTCCAGACTCTATGAAATAGTTACTGTATCTTCCCATTATAGATCTGGAAACTAAAGTTTAGAACTATCCTTTACCCAGTGACAAATAAAAGCACATGGTCAAACTGTAGGTGTCTACAAACTTTCTAAACTCCAAATCACAGGTAGCCACAGACACACGGAAGATAATGCTTTTTAAAAATGATGGTGGATTATGCTACAAAGTCTTAAAACACTCATGAGGAAGAACATTTTAAAGGAGAGTACAAGGTATTTTCCTGCTGCAAAGTTTGGTCTAGTTAGGAATAGAAGACAAGAAGAAAGAAAGGAAGCATTAGGTAGTTACCCCAGAGCTGGAGGGCAGTGCCACAGCTTGCCTGTTTCATGGTAATAAGACAACCAATTAGAGCTATGACATATTTACAGGCACCAGAGAAAGTTCTCAGTATTAGACCTGGAACCTTTTATGAACTTTACAAGGTACGCTGTCAAATGCATGCAGCTGGATACCACTGAGGAAGAAAAAAAATGAGGTTAGCATGTCACCATAGGTAACAACAGATTTTACATGATTTTTATTCTAGATTGGATTGGCTACTCTGTCAGTTTATGTTGCGATTACAAAGTACTGGAGTGCCAGAACACATTTCATTAATAAAATTATGAATGAGGTTGTCTGAGAATTCTGAGTGCATATGGGAAAAATCCAAGAAAACATCTCTAAAGTTGCTACACAGATCATCACTAACATTTGTTCATCTCAGGTGAACTAGTTGACCTCCAGGCACAGGAGGAATTCCACATTGAGACAGGGTGCCAAAGAAGGATCTGAGGGTGAGGCTTACTGTTTTATAACCATTAATTCTTGCAAAACTGATTCACCTCAGTGGTTAATGAAGCAGTTCACTGTCTGGATAGCTCTCTGAGCTTGGTGCAAAATGGTGGACTCTGTTTCTCAGTGGGGGGCTTCCCCTTTCCCACTGACCTTATCTGGAGAGTGTCTCTAAGCACAGGTGCCTAAACTTATTTGGAGGATAACCCTGCACAGAGCTTCCTGAACATGTCACATGGTTCAGCACAGAAGTCCCTCTCAGACCTTCCTGCCATATGATAATTAGGTACTTTTTATGACCAGTCTCTTTCCACCTGTTATCTTTATATGCCTTACCCTCGGAGCCATAAACTAGAGCTGTCTCACTGAAACTGTGTTCAGGGGTTCTTCTGTCATACTCATGGCCATGGGAACCCTGTTCACTGCTTCTGCTCCCTCCACCCTCATGAGATGCTGGTCAATGACCCCAAGAGGAAAGCGAAACCCATACTTTCTAACAGAAATGCTTCACACGGTCTAATCACTAGGCCCCACATCCTTAAGGTTCTTCCATGTCTCACATCATCATACATTGGGGAGCAAATCTCTAGAATAGAACTCTTTGGAACAGTTCACATCCAAACCACCACAGGCATCAAAATCAAATTGGATTCTTTCAAAGACCCAAGATAGATTAAGTGTAAAGTTTTTAATTGAGTTGAAATTAAGAATTTATAAAAATATTATTAAAAGTGTGAAAACAAAGCATATGGCATGTAGGAAGGTACCTGTGCATCTTGAAAATAAAAGATGCATTTTTATCTCTTGTTTCTTACTGCAAAGAACAATATGAAAAATTCAGAGAACCCAAAAGGAAAGTCCACCAAAGAGTTAAATTATTTCATACTTAACTGAACAGAAATTCTGAAATTTCAATAAGCACAAGACTCCTAATTATATTAGTCACCAGGGAATTGCAAACTATAATGTAATTATAATTCATACTAAACGCTATGGAGATGGATATATCACATCATACAACCTAGCAAATTTTCTTCTGTCAGTGAGCTACTGTTCAGATAAAAGCTCAGAACCACAAATAAGAATGTTGAAGTATCACTTATTATATTCCCAGGATGTTGTACTTACAGCCCACAGCAACTGCCACTGCCTGCATCAGATCCAGCCATTCAACATTCTAGCAAAGAGTAGGAAGGAGTTCATGAATCCCCTCACCCTGGTGAGAAGCCATAGGACTTTCTGAGGAAAAGCGGGATTTAGTTTTCTTTAATGGTGCGGCTCCTGGCACTTAAGTCCATGGCTCTACACCTAGGAGAATGTGGACAGAGCCTATGATGGGTTATTTTTAAAAAAAAAAAAGAAGAAAAGAAGAAGGAGAAGACACAGAGTTGAGGAGGGAAGGGACATGGGTGTTAGATCCTGGAGGAGTTAAAAGGAGTAGCTAGGAATGAATATGATAGAAATACTCATCAACTTCTCAAAGAATTGATAAAAAAAAAAAACATTTTAAAATTCTCAATGCCCATGAATAACACACTGCAAACACTGTGTCCATTTTTATAATAGTAGACTATATAACACTGAGAATTAATGATCACGATCCATAAAAATAAACAATTCTTAAGTACAGAACTGTGTACTTAATCAGACCTATAAAAACACACATGGGAAATTTAGATGAAGTCCAGAATGGGTACCAGTCACCTTGATGACAGAGTGTGTAAAGACAATGGTGACCCCTACAGAGAGCCATGACTAGAAAGAAATCGAGGCTTTGCTAGCATGTCACTAATGTTCCTTTTGATTTGGCATTGGTGGCAATGCTGTTTAGTCCATGACATTTATCAGGCTGGCATTTGTGCATGAATTATGTTGTATATTGTATCTTAGAACAAGATTGAAAAATGGACTGCTCCCATCTTATTTGTTAAAGAATATCTACTTTTCCTTAAACAATGCACAGACCTATTCTGTCCTACCTCATGACTTCTGAAAGAACTCAATTCTACACTCACATTTCATTTTGAAAAGAGACAGAAAGGAGGAGCTGGCAGTAAGACTTAAGTGGAGCAGAAAGGGCAGTGGCCAATTTGGATGGGTCCCCGAGGTAGTCTAGATTTATGGAAACACTGACATTTTCATCCCTCAGAGCCAACTAAAGGGATGGGGAAAATTGACTCTGGCAGCCTTAGCCATTTCTCAGCTCATCATTCAACAACTGGCACATAGCATCCACCAAGAACATTCTATGCAGATACATGCCACTTCCAAACAGATGGACTACTATCCTGGCTTCCAAGTCCTAGGGAATGGCTTAAGTGATACTATTAGATCAGGTCCTGATGACTGGTACAGTTAGCCACACTCTGTGAGGTGACATCATGGTCCATACAAGACCATGGAAGAAATCAGTGTGAGCATTTGGGACAGTACTGCTGTGACACAAACAGCTGTTGGTTCAGCTGCCTCCTAAGCTTACATGCTCTGTTTCATCATTTTATTATGTTTTAAATGTATTAAAATGCTACTCTGGTAAAGACTGATTTTAATCATGCCACATTATTTCCAGGACTAATGGGAGTAATATTCAGGTCTCTCATAACCTTTGGTTCTGCGACAAGGTCATCTCTGTATGGGCTGTATCACAGTCACCCATTGTCACCCCTTAAATAGTAAAGAAATGAGGTAATGGATACAGGTTGTGGTGGTATGGCACTCCTCATGTGTGAGACTCCCATAGTGGACACTTAAATTGCTCTTTGCTAATATACTGATATTTTAAAATAATAACATTTAAAAGACACAATAATAGTAGTCACATGAGAAATACCGGCACTAGAAATTTTATTGAACCTGCTGATTACACCATAAGAATCAGTAATATTAAGCAAATTCATATCCAAGACTTCCAAATCTTATACAGGCAACAATTCAAATTATTCTCCTTTGTTTTCTTGACTCATTGCTATTAACTGAAAACAAAACATTAGAAAGTTGTTACTAATGCATAAACTGACGTTTGCATTTACCAAATTAAACATGTTGTGCCCAACACACTACTGTCTTTAAACAAAAACAAGTGGTCACATAAAATGACAGAATTGAAGTCCTGCTTCCTTATTTTTCATAAGCAATGTTCTATCACTCTTTAATTGGAATATATTAATTAAATTCAGGAATATGCTCTTTCCTAATAGAAAAAGAAACTGCACAGGAAATAATCCAGTCTCCTAAATTTGTTCTCTAAATTCTCTTGTATATCTGAGTCTGGAGAGAAAACTCTACAGATAGGTGTTCTCTAAATTAACTGCTTTGGAATGTAATACATTTTAATTAGTAAGTAGTAAAAAACAGCCTAACTTGAAGCATGGATAGATATTGTTAAAATGCAAAAGAATAAACAATATAATAAAAACGATAAAGCCTTGTATAGATGGTCCTCTAGGGAAGACATACAAATGGCCAATAAATACATGGAATGATGTTCATTACTGTTAATATTCCATGATCTATAACTCAAAACCATAGAGTGGTATCAGCAAACAATAACGGCACAACAGAAAATCGCGAGTGTTGGCATGGCTTTGGATAAATTGGAATGTCACGTGTTGCCGCCACAATGGAGATCCATAGGAAATTATGATGATTACTGCTTCTCAAATTGAAAATAGTATTATTTTATTACCCAGAATTCTGTTTCTGGGTATATACTTAGAAATCAACAGCTTTGAGTACATAAATGTGTAACCATTTTCACAACTTTGTTGTCACTTGAGTTTTTGACCTTAACCATTCTGACAGGTGTAAGATGGAATCTTAAAGTTATTTTGATCTGCATATCCCTGATGGCTAAGGGGGTTGAACATTTTCCTAGTGCATCTTGACCATTAGAGAGTCTTGTTGAAAATTGTTTGGCTCTGTGCCTCATTTTTTAATTGGGTTATGTGGTTTGTTGATGTCTAGTTTATTGAGTTCTTTATATATTTTGTATATCAGCCCTCTGTCTGGTATAGGGTTGGTGGAAGTCTTCTCCCATCATTTAGGTTGCTGTTTTGTCCTATTGGTGGTGTCCTTTGCCTTGCGAAAGCTTTTCAGTTTCATGAGATGCCATTTATTAATTTTTTGATCTTAGTGCCATTAGTGTTCTGTTCAGAACTTCAAATCTCTGAAGAAAGAGATTGAATAAAATATCACAAGTAGGAAAAGTCTTCCATGCTCATGGATTGGTAGGACTATCATAGTAAGAATGGCCATCTTGCAGATTTAATGCAATTCCCATCAAAATTCCAGCACATCTCTTTACAGATCATGAAAGAGTAATTCTCAACTTCATATAGAAAAGCAAAACAAAACAAAATGTCAGGATAGCTAAAACAATCCTATAAAATAAAAGAATGTCTAGAAGTATTACCACCCCTGACTTCAAGCTGTACTACAGAGAAATAGTAATAAAAACTGTATGGTATCGGTATAAAAACAGACAGGTAGATCAACAGAATAGAATTGAAAACCTAGAAATAAATGCACATGCCTATCAATATTTAATTTTTGACAAAGAAGGCAAAACCATACAATGGATAGAAGAAAGTGTCTTCAACAAAAGGTTTTGGACTAACTGGATGTCTACATGTAGAAGAAAGCAAGTAGATCCATATTTATTACCCTGCACAGAACTCAAGTCCAAGTGGATCAAAGACCTCAACATAAAACTGGACACACTAAATCTAATAGAAGAGAAATTCATTAACTGCCTTGAACACATTGGCACAGGAGACAAATTCCTGAACAGAACACGAACAGCTCCTCTGCTTTTTGTGCTGTGTGGTTTCCCAGTTCCTGCTTTGACTCCCTTTGTTTGCTGCCTCTGGTGAAATTCTTCTTTACTGTGTAAAAGTAGTATTTTTGATTCATAAATCATTAACAAAGCAAATTATATCTTAGCACTTCATTTGTTGACATTCTGTTCTTTGGTGGCTCTTCATTTCACTGAACACTTAAAAATCTTCAGTGTTGTGTTAGGTGGATTTTCCCTTTTTTTTTTTTTTTTAAAACTTAACAAAGAAGCATGTCAGGAACTTAGAACATAAAAATGAAATTGTGTAGTAATGAGTGCTTACCACTGACATCCTTTCGAATTGCTGTGCCTGGTTTTTAGGAACACAGAGTCTTGGCTGTTTTTCAAAATTATTTTAAAATTCCCTAGACTGGTTGTAGCTCAATGGTAGATTTCTTTCCTAATGAGGATGAGGCTCTGGGTTTGACAAACAAGATTCCTCCTTGTTTGCTTTTTGTTGCTGTAGAAAGATCATAACCAAAAACATCTCAGGGGAAATGGTTTATTTCATCTCAGTATTTAGAGTCATCATGAAGTATAGTCAGGGCAGGAACTAAAGCAGAAACCATGGCTCAGTATGCTCACTGGCTTGCTCTTGGGTCCCATGTTTGGGTCTCTTTCTTATGTCATCCAGGACCAACTGCCTAGAAGTGGCAGTGCCCAAAGTTGTCTGGGCTTTCACACATTAATCATTAATCAAGAAACTGCCTGCAGATTTGCCTATAGGCAACCTGGTGGAAATGAGCCCTCAGTTAAATATCCCTCTTCCTGGATGACTCTGGCTTTTATCAAGCTGACAAAAATCTACATATCACAAGTACTGAAGGAAAAGAGAGATGGGGAGAGGAGGGAGGGTGAAATGGAAAGAGGGGAAAGGAAGAAAGAATGAAAAAAAATTCTTAAACTCCAATTTTGCTTCAGCTCTATATAGGGGTCTAAATTTCTCATTCTAGAGAATCTCTTGGGTGATGAGAATAGCATATTACTGGAAAGGAAATGATTTTGCTCTCTAGGATCATGAATTCACAGCATGATTATGACCCTTGATCCATTCAACATAGCAGGTAAATCAGTAATTCTCTTGTCCCAATCTTATATTTGCGAAGGGGGAGGGTCCAAAACTGTTAGTGGAAAATATGACATTTTGACATATGGGTTACTGTGAACAAATATCTTTTAAAAAGTGGACAATTACCTAAGGCAGGAAAAGCTCTTCTTGCCTTTCTTAAATTTTTACCTTTATAAAGAGAATTCTGATGTCTATAAAGATCTTCATTATTAATATTATCTGTGACCGTCCAAGAGCTATTCCAAGGCAGCATTTATGATCTGAGGGACACAGCAACAGAACACAGCAGAACTTATTCATCTTGTGTCTTCCACTCACCTTTCTTCATCTCTGGTTCCTCCCTAATGACCCTCATCCTCTGTAGCTCAGAAAAAAAACAAAAAACAAAAAACAGATCAATTCCAACCATCTGTCTCCTTTTGTTACACAAATTTTAGGGCAAAGCTCTGAGTTTCAAGAGTGTTAGTAGATTTGGCTTAATTCTTATTTCACATATGCCAGTTAAAGACAGGAGTTACAGTAAAAGCAGAAAATGAAGATATAAGCATTGTATGTTATCTCCAGAATTGTACTTGAGAGGAAAGATTGGAGCAAGGTCTAAGTTTGTATGATAATGTCATCTTGGTCAGGGTGTGGTTTGGTTGATCATTATTCCAGTTCTGGGTCAGAAAGAAGTTTAGAAGAAGTCCTTATTGCTTGAGGGGAGCAATCTGTTTCTCTTTTGGTGATTATTTTTGCTGAGGGCGTAGCCTTTTCAACTAGATAATTGCCCTCACTTGGGGTGTAGTCTATTGGCTCAATGATGCTCCAGGGAAGTTTCAGTTACTTGTCATAAAGATATTTAGTGATGATAATTCCTGTTTTCTTAGAATCCAAAGGCGTGCAGGTTCATGAGCCTTGGGTGGCAGGCAGATCTTAGAACACTGTAAAAGCTAAAAGACAGTCAGATAGTTAAGGTGACAGCTACAGACTGAAGGCTGTGGTTTAAGAAAGGAGTCCTGATTTTTGTTTGTTTGATTGATTGATTGTTTGTTTGTTTGTTTTTAATTAAAGGTTGTTTCTAAATGTCTTTTGAACTCTGTGTCTCACATTTCTGTTTATATATCTCTTATTAAAGTTATTTTTCTCCAGCTAATTTATATTTGTCATTTTAACTTGAGGACTAGCCATACAGCCAAAAAATTATAGCCCAAAAGCACTGTTCTTCCTTTTTGCTTGTTTGCCTATGTATTTTGCTAACAAAGGCTTTGGCTCTGTATTCTGATTAAAAGCAATTATTTTCTGAATCAAGAGGTATGTGAGGAAGGGCAGGAACTTGCGGCCTGGAGAGAGAAGACAGCTGTTTACAACTGTACTTAGGGTGATTCTGTGGTTTGCAGTTGGAAAGCTTTGTCAGGTTGATTTTAAAATGGGAATCCTATGTGAGATAATTGAGCACTGATTTCTTTCACTGTGGTGATCTTGCCAATGCAGTCTCCTGTCACTTGAGAAAAGGAAGATAGTCTCAGAATTGCCTTATAAGGCGATTTCATCTTGTGTGACTATTTCAGCTCACATGTTCACAAGCCCAGCCAGCCATATCACTGGGGGAGATACCATCTCAGGAACCAGCCTGATATCTGTGGCCAATCATTAGCTGAAATACATTTATGATTCTATCTGTGTCTTATAGCATTGTGTTACATACTTTAAATATACGCAATGCAATATTTAATTTTGCTGCAATACAGAAATATTAAACCCGAGTGAAGTCTAAGCAGGTCATGGCTTGTGTTACCTTGCAGGGGGTAGAAGGAGCTGTTCCGTCTTCTTCACTCAGGGCTGTTTACCATTCTGGCAGATTTATGCTTCTTCTTTGGATGGGATCAAAGGGGGTGACAATCAATATATGAATGCCACCTGCGATTCTGCTAAGAAACTCCAAGCAGAAGGAAAAGCTAGTCTCAAAGATTAGGATGTTTATATAAGGTAGCCTCATAAACCACCTCACTGCTCCCAGTACCCCCATAAACACCAAGAAGCCTGCCATTCTAGCAAGCCATCGGGGTATGGCTTTGTACTTAATGTGTATTTTGGTCCTTCAGTATCCTCAGTATCTTACTGGCTCACTGTTTCCTGACAATGATTCCAGTAATTTCCTTCTGGAATCCACATAACCATCCAATTGATCATCAGCCCATTGCCACAGGCTTCTCACATTGACTCTTTCCCTCTTCTTACTCCCACTGGATTCTCTTGAGCTGCAAGAGAGAGAGGGAAGTTTCTAACTCCTCTTTTCTCATTTGTCCTGAAATGGATCCACAGGGCTTTGTACCACAAGGGTATTGATTATCATTTTCTGTAAGGCCGTACGCAGCTGCCGGCCCTTCCTTCCTGATGCTTTGGAGGCTTGAGTTAGACTTAGTCTTTTCCGGTGGTTCTTATTTTCATTTTCTTCCTCACTGCTCCTTCTCTGTGTCCCTTCCCCAGGACCTCTTCCAGTTTCTATACTGCACTTCCAAACCTTACGTCTCTTATCTGTGCTTTTACAGTCTGCACAGTGGACTCCTATTGTGTTCTTGTATATATTTGCCCACGCAAGTTTTAAGTCTTCAATTCTGTTGACTATGTCTATAGAAAGGGTGTTTCCTTTCCAATACTTTCTGAAGAGCCTGGCTGTCCTCCTAGTCTCCCTTGCTGGATGTCCTCTCTGCTCCAATTTGTATTCCCTGCCATCTGGCATGCTGAATTATCTCTGCATGATATGCGTTCTCTGTGAGCAATGGGGACCTTTCCAAGCCACTGTAAGTCACTTGCAACTTAGAGAATGAGCTGAAAACTGATGTCCTTTTAGGCAGGTCACAACAGTGCTAGAGTCAAGGTACTCTGTGATCACAGCAAGTCTACTGCTGCACACGCTATTCATTGACGTCTGTTGCTTTGTCATGACCTGAATTGCATCAAAGAAAACTCTCATTTTAAGAGATGCTGTGAAAATAAAAGCAGTTTTAAGATTATAGACAGTTTAGGAGGATAGCAATCTGAATCCTTACTCATCTTCCAGAGTTGAAATATGTAAATAAAATCTTAAAACTCTAAGGTGTTAAATGTCATTGAATTCATTTATCATTTCCCTGAATTATTGTATACCACCCTTCCCCCCATGTAGTACTTATTAGCTTCCTACAGAAACTGGCCAATTCAGAATATCATTTGAGAAGTGTTATTTTGTGTTGCTATTACATTCATTTTAAAGAAAATGGGATGTCATGGAATTGCTACGAGATACACAAAGAAAACCAATCTCTTTTTCTTTCAACTCTTTTATTTTTTACAGTCCAGTCATTGCCCCCCTCTAGCCCTCCATCTCACAGTTCCTTATCCCATTCCTCCTGGCCCCAGTTTCCAAGAGGATAGTCTAGCTCCAACCTGGCCAGGTCTCCCCACTCCTGGGGCCTCAAGTCTCTTGAGAGCTAGGTGCTTCTTTTCCCACTGATGCCAGACCAGTCAAATCTATGCTGTATATGTGTTGGGACCTCATATCAGCTAGTGTATGCTGCCTGGTTGGTGACAGATCTTAGGGGTCTAGGTTAGTTGAGACTGCTGGTCTTCCTATGGATCACCCTCCTCCTCAGTTTCTTCCAGCCTTTTCCTAATTAAGCCACAGTGGTCCTTGACTTCAGTCCAATGGTTGGGCACAAGTACGTGCACCTGTCTCAGTCAGCTGCTTGTTGCTGCTCTCAGAGGACAGCCATGCTAGGCTCCTGTCTGTATCAGTAATAGTGTCAGGCCTTGGAGCCTCCCATTGACATGAATCCCAAATTGGGCCTGTCACTGGACCTCCTTTCCCTCAGGCTCCTCTCCATTTTTGTCTCTGCAGTTCTTTTAGACAGGAAGAATTCTGGGTCAGAATTTTTGACTGTAAGATGGCAACCCCATCCTACAACTTGATGATCTGTCTTTCTACTGGAGGTGGACTCTACAAATGGCCTCTCCCCACTGTTGGGCATTTCCTCTGGTGTCCCTCCCTTTGAGTCCCGAGAGTCTCTCACTTCTCCGGTATCAGGTACTTTCTAGATGGCCGCCCCAACTTCCACCTCCCGAGTTGCAATATTTCCATACATGCTACTGTTCCCCAGGGCTTCTCTCCTGAGGATGTTCCCATTCCCCTACCTCTCCCTTTTCCCACCTAGATTGCTTCCTCCCTTTGTCCCCAATGATTGCTTTCTTCTCCCTCCAAGTGATACTGAAGCATCCTCAGTTGGGCCCTTCTGCTTGTTAAACTTCTCGAATCCCTAGGTATTCTGTATTTTTTGGCTAATATCTTCTTATTAGTGAGTATAAACCATGTGTGTTCTTTTGGGTCTGAGTTAATTGCATCCATTTGCCTGAAAAACTCATGATGTCCTTTTTCTTAATAGCTGAATAGAATTCCATTGTGTAAATGAACCACATTTTCTCTATCCAGTCTTCCATTGTGAAACATCTGGGTTGTTTCCAGCTTCTGGCTATCACAGAAAAGGCCTCTATGAACACAGTGGAGCACCTTCTCCTATGGTATGATGGGGCACCTTTTGGATATATGCCCAAGAGTGGTATACCTGGGTCTTCATGTAAGTGTATTCCATTTTTCTGAGGAACCAACAAATTGATTTTCAGAGTGGTTGTACCAGTTTGCAATCACACCAGCAATGGAGGAGTGTTTCTCTTTCTCCACATCTTTATCAACATGTGCTGTCACCTGAATTTTTGATCTCAGCCATTCTGATTGGTGTACCCTGGAATCCCACAGTTCTTTTGATTTGCATTTCCATAATGTCTAAGAACTTAGAACATTTCTTTCAGTGCTTCTTGGCCAGTTGAGATTCGGCTGTTGTGAATTCTCTGTTTCGCTCATTTTTTTAAACTTATTTTATTAGATATTTTCTTCATTTACATTTCAAATGATATCCCAAATGTCCCCTATACCCTCCCCTCCCNCCCTGTTCCCCTGCCCACCCACTCCCACTTCTTGGCCCTGGTGTTCCCCTGTATGGAGCATATAAAGTTTGCAAGACCAAAGGGCATCTCTTCCCAATGATGGCTGACTAGGCCATCTTCTGCTATATATATGCAGCTAGAGACACGAGCTCTGGGGGAACTGATTAGTTCATATGGTTGTTTCACCTATAGGGTTGTAGACCCCTTCAGTTCCTTGGATAATTTCTCTAGCTCCTCCATTGGGGTCTCTCTGTTCTATCCTATAGATGACTGTGGGCATCCACTTGTATATTTGCCAGGCATTGGCATAGTCTCACAGAGATAGCTATATCAAGACCTTTCAGCAAGATCTTGCTGGCATATGCAATAATGTCTGCATTTGGTGGTTGATTATGGGATGCCCCCCCGGGTGGGGCAGTCTCTGAATGGTCCATCCTTTCATCGTAGCTCCAAACTTTGTCTCTGGCACTTCTTTCATGGGTATTTTATTCCCTATTTTAGGGAGGAATGAAGTATCCATGCATTGGTCTTCCTCATTCTTGATTTTCTTGTGTTTTGGAGATTGTATCTTGGATATTCTAGGTTTCTGGGCTAATATCCACTTATCAGTGAGTGCATATCAAGTGACTTCTTTTGTGATTGGGTTACCTCACTCAGGAAGATATCCTCCAGATACATCCATTTGCCTAAGAGTTTCATGAATTCATTGTTTTTAATAGCTGAGTAGTACTCCATTGTGTAAATGTACATTTTCTGTATCCATTCCTCTGTTGAGGGACATCTGGGTTCTTTCCAGCTTCTGGCTATTATAAATAGGGCAGCTATGAACATAGTGGAGCATGTGTCCTTATTACCAGTTGGAACATCTTCTGGGTATATAGAATCTCAGGTACAGAAGATTCCATAGGGAACATGTTTCACTCATTTTATCCCATTTTTTTAATTGGGCTGTTTTTGTTTTTGTTTTTGTTTTTGTTTTTTGGAGCCTAACTCCTTGAGTTCTTTGTATGTTTTGTATATTAGCCCTCTATCAGATGTGGGGTTAGTGAAGATTTTTTTCCCCAATCTGTAGGTTAACGATTTCTCCTATTGACCATGTCCTTTGCCTTAGAGAAGGTTTTCAGTTTCATGAGGTTCCATTTATCAATTCTTTTTTTATTAGATATTTTCTTCTTTTCTTCATTTACATTTCAAATGCTATCCTCAAAGCCCCCTATGCCCTCCCACCATCATTTATCAATTCTTGATCTTAGAGCCTGAGCCATTGGAGTTCTATTTAGGAAACCCTCCCTGCCCGCACACATGCCAATGAATTCGAGGATCTTTCCCACTTTCTTTTCTATTAGATTCAGTGTATCTGGTTTTATGATTCAGTTCTTGATCCACTTGGACTTGAGCTTTGTGCAAGGTGACAAATATCTATTTTCATTTTTCTACATACAGACTGCCAGTTAGACCAGTTCCATTTGTTGAAGATGCTTTCTTTTTTTCCATTGTATATTTTTGGCTTCTTTGTCATGTGTCCATAAGTGTGTGGGCTTGAGTCTTCAAGTCTATTCTGTTGATCCACCTGTCTGTACCAATACCATGTGGGTTTTATCACTTATTGCTCTGTAGTATAGCTTGAGGTCAGGGATGGTGATTTCCCCCCAGAGGTTCTTTTATTGTTGAGAATTGTTTACAATATCCTGAGCTTTTTGTTTTTCCATATGAAATTAAGAATTACTTTTTCCATGTCTGTGAAGAATTATGGAATTTTGATGGGGATTGTTTTTGGTAAAATGACTATTTTTACTATGTTAATGCTACAGACCCATGAGCATGGGAGATCTCTCCATTTTTTTTGTAGTCTTATTTGATTTCTTTCTTCAGAGACTTGAAGTTCTTGCCATACAGATTTTTCACTTCTTCAGTTAGAGTTACAAGATATTTTATATTATTGCCTATTGTGAAGGGTATTGTTTCCCTAATTTCTCTCTCAGCCTATTTATCATTTGCATAAAGGAAGGCTACTAATTATTTGAGTTAGTTTTATATCTGGCCACTTTGCTGAAGTTGTTTATCAGATGTAAAATGTTCTCTGGTAGAATTATTGCATTCACTTATGTACATGTCATCTGCAAACAGTGATACCTTGACTTCTTCCTTTTAAATTGTATACCCTTGATCTCCTTTTGTTGTGTTATTGCTGTAGCTAAAACTTCAAGTACTATATTCAATAGATATGAGAAGAGTGGACAGCTTTGTCTTGTCCATGATTTTAGTGGGGTTGTTCCACATATCTCTCCATTTAATTTGATATTGGCTGCGGCTTTGCTTTATATTGCTTTTATTATGTTTAGATATGTGACTTGAATTCCTGATCTCTCCAATATTTGTAACATGAAGGGGTGATGTATTTTGTCAAATACTTTTCCAGAATCTAATGAGATGATCATGCGATTTTTTTCCTTTGAGTTTGTTTATATAGTGGATTACATTAATTGATTTTTGAATATTGTACCAACCTTGCATCTCTTTGATGAAGCCTACTGGATCACGGTGAATGATCATTTTGATGTGTTCTTGGATTTAGTTTGCTAGAATTTTATTGACTATTTTTGCATTGATATTCATAAATAAAATTGGTTTGAAGTTCTCTTTCTTTGTTGGGTCTTTGTGTGTTTCAGTTATCAGAGTAATTGTGGCTTCATAGAATGAATTAGCTAGTGAAAACTCATCATTTTACATTTTGGTTTTCTCTCCTGAAATGGGGACCTAGTACTGCAGTTTAAGAAAGACGGGTAGGAGCAGGGGGAGGGAGAGGGAGAGAAAAAGAGGGGGTGAGTATAGATTTTTTTTTTTTAGCTGTGCTATCCAAATGAAAGCATCCCATTGATGCCAGATATTAATTTCACTATCCTTTTGTGCATCCACTACTGTCTTAGTTAGAATTTCTAATGCTCTTTTAAAACATCATAACCAAATGCAAATAAAAGAGGTCATTTCAGCTTATTACTCTCTGTTCAAAATCCATCAAGGAGGGAGACCAGCACAGGAAATCAAGGCATGGACCTAGAGTGAGGGATTGAATCAGCGGATGTGGGGACACATCACTTACTTACTCACTCTCATAATTTGCTCAGACCGTTTTCTTATATACAACCTAGGACCACCTGCCCAAGGGTGTCACTGCCCACAGCCAGATTGTCCCCCTCACAACAATAATCAATCAACATTCTACAGACTTGCCTATAGGCCAATCTGAAGGAGACATTTTCTCATTTAAGATTCTCTCTTCCCAGATACTTCTAGGAATGTGTAAAGTCGATAAAAAAACCAAATAGCATAGGTTCTTTAAGTCATATGTCATTAGTCTAACATAGACAAGTCTTCCTATGGTGTCCTAGTTAGGTTTCCTATTGCTGTGACAAAACACCACTCCAAAGGTGATGGAATATGGGAGAATGAAGTCTAAAAATGAGGCAGACAATGTTTGAAGCAATAGAAAACTTGATTCAGAGTATCAGACAATTTGTTCTCTGCAGATTAGTAAAGGTCACATGAGTAAAATTTTCATGGATTTCAACTGTATATAATCATAAGGACAATTATCATAAGGACAATTGTCATAAGGACAATTATCATAAGGACAATTATCATAAGGAATGTGCAAAAAAAAACCCCATGTTTTTCCATAAAAACATATAAAGGACACTTTAAACATTTAATTGAATAACAACAGAAAGCAATGAGTAATCAGAAGTAAACTCACTCCTACTTGCCATCTCTGGGAAGATCATCAAAACATATTCCAAGAACAATTCTTTGTTTGTTGAAGAAACTGAGGTCAAAGACTTCTTTGAGGTCTTGTTTTCTTGAACTTTCTGAAAAGTGCTCAGAATTGCCTTCACACAACTCCATTCTTAGAACATGTTGATTCCCATGGCTAAAGTAACTTGGGGAGGTATTTGCCTTACACTTCCACATCAGTGTTCACCACTGAATGGAGTTGGAACAGGAACTGGTATTGGAGGAACCTGGAGGTACGAGCTGATGAAGAGGTCACAAATTAGGTCTGCTTATTGGGTTGCTCCTTCTGGCTTGCTTAGCCTGCTTTCTTATAGAAGACAGAACCAGCAACCTAGGGCTGGCCATACTCACAATGGCCTGATCTTTCTCCAGCAACCACTAGTCAAGAAAATGCCCTCCACAGCCTTGACCACAGCCATATCTCATATAGGCGTTTTCTCAGTTGAGGTACCCTCTTTTCTGATGACACTAGCTTGTGTCAAGTTGATATAAAACCAGCTAGGACTTATAGTAAATTGGAAATAATAAGACCTGATAGAGAGATTTCTGAAAATTTCTCTGAGAAACATATCATCTATCAATACCCATTCCTGGTATTGATTTTGTCCTTTTCTGTAATTAAGTGACCACCCACCCCAATCTCACTTATGTTTCCCTCAGACCAGCTCTCTTCTTGTGACCCCTGTGAAAGAAACATCCATTTTTGTGACAAACATGCTATTATAATGGCCCAAGGACCAGGATCAGACAATTTGGAGAAACTCTAAATGAGTGTTGGCTAATGGCATCCACAGCCAAAGAGCAGTGAGGTAATGTTCTACCTCCCACAATTAGTACTGCCAGTTACTTAACAGGTATGCAATCCTTTTATGGACAAGAGAAACCTGGTTATTAAGAAAACATAAATAAGAATGACTTGAGGTCAAAGTAATATAGTGTCCAAAAACAATGAATTGCATTGATCGGGAGTTATTTTCCTCATGCATAAAGAACTCTGGAGACAAACAGTTGCTACTGTTAGATATAGTTTCTCAACTGTGCTACCAAGAATACTCTTCTATTTTATGACCCTTAACACTCTCATTGCTCACGTTATACCAATTTTCTCTGCATCACAAGAAGGTGGCAAAGCTCCAAAACTGATAGACATATTAACGGGTGTATACAGTGAAAATTTTGGTTTCTTTGAAAAATACAGAAATATTATGTATATGATTTTTGTTTTTATCCCAAGTGTGGGATATGAGTCTGCTTCACATTGCTCACAGCAGCAGATTACAGTTTGTCTCATGCTCTAACAGGGACATGGTTTTACCAGCTGTAGATTGTTTCTGCAATTATGTGGCATTTGTAATTCTGGGAACTTTATAGAGGGTATGTGAATGCTGGCTTCCTGAGAGATTGGTTTTAGATGAGTTATTAGTTGTGGTTGTTAAGTAGTCATGTACAAAGAAGAAAGAAGAAGAAATTAGATATCCTGATGGTGAAGATCAAAGTTACCTCATGGAATTTGATGACCCTAATCAGCAGAACATAATCTAATGATAATATCACTCTTTCCCCCCTTTATACTGTTCTTTTTCTATTATCTAATGTTAGGGGATTGAAAGGGTGGGAAAAGAATGGATAAGAATAAAAGAATGAAGAATCCTCAAAGTAGCAAATGCCAGCTACAAGTGTTTTATTTCAACGATGTCATTTGCTAAGAATTCATATACTATTGTAGAAACTGCACCATCTCCTATAACAAAGATATCCACTCCCATCTCATGACTAGCAGGTGACTCCTTAAGTCACCAGGGAGACCAGGAGATTAGAAAGATTCTAGTACTCACAGTCAAAGGAAAATGAGAATTGAATGTCAACAGGGAATTACTACAAAAGATAGATGTTTGATTCAGCTTCTTTTATCATTGTTTACGAATTGAAACTAAAGCCAAATTTACATATTTTACTAGTTCCCATGATTATCTTCTCTTTTGTTATACACATATTTTTTCACAATGTTAATAAATCCCTCAAGTAATCTACTTTCATAGAATTTATGTAGGCAGATTGTGTTATTAATGATATTAGTTTTCTTTAGTATGCTATGTATGTGATTCATGTTTCTGAGAGAGAAAAATGATAGCCAACAATGAAATTTCATTGCATTTTAGAAGGAAAAAGTGTTCATTTCATTTGATTTGCCTATAGTCATAAATGCTCTATAGTTCTTTTAAGAGAGTTCACTTGTTCTTCAGATGGCCTTTTATAGTTCACTTAGATCAGAACTGGTGCTGAAAGCCAGGTAGGTCTCACTCTAGGTGTGGCAGAAGTTGACAGATTTGGACACACTTAAAATCTACATTTGCAATAAAATATATAGGGCCTTGGATTATAGATACCTCAGCTTTGGAGACCTTAGAATGACTGAGTTGAGAGTCCGACTAAGCACTTAGGCAAACTGTGAGTGTCAGCTCTTTATTGTGTCTATTTCTGGGGCACTGCTGGAGTTTCCATGCATTAAGAAGCTCAACTTCATGTTGAGCCTAAGTCATGCTAAACATTATTTGAAGAGCTAAGTGTTTCAAGAAATATTTTTTAAAATCTGCCCTGGGGGGTCTTGCTGCTGTGCCTCTAGGTTAGCCCCTGCAGCTACTTGGTTCTCTTGCTGTTGATTCCTCTCACATGCCCACTCATCGACCCCTTGTGGTCAGTAGTCCCAAATCCCAGTAACCTGATAAAATCAAAACTCTAGAGGCTTGGCACTTATAAATGAGATTTATATCAGTAAATTCATACCCCACAGAATACCCACACAATGAATTCAGAGCCAATCAATAGTTATATAAATTGTCCACCTAAATAAGACAAATTGTCCAGTAATAATCCATCCCTTATAAGATATTCATAGCTACCTGTGGCTATTTAAAGCCCCATGGAATCTGGATCATCCTGTTCTTTCTTTATCTTCCTTCTTTCTCTCTCTGTCCCTGTCTCTGAAAACCTTAATTCTGCCCCCCTTTTCCCCTGTCCCATTACAGGCTTCTTGTTGTATTAATATTTAAATTGATTGGACAGGGAAATTTCTGCTACAGCTAAGTTTTGAGGATAGGGGAGCTCTAGCCTGGCTTTATGTGGGGACTAGGTCACAGCTGAGCAGAAGAATTTATCATAGGCAATGGAAGAGACATTGTAAATGAATCATGAAAAGAAATGGATAATAACGTGGTGGCCTGACCCATAGATCCTGAGGTTTTCAAAAGCAACAAGAAGAAGGTAGTGTGTAAATATACAAATAACTGAAATTCACAAATTTCTAAAAGGTTAATAATAGAAACCACAGGTTTATACTGGGATATTTGGATATGTAACTTTTCTTCAATCAATGTAGTTGTCTCGGAGGCTTACTGCTGAGTAAACTCACTTTCTCTAGCTCTTTCTGAACTCTGGCTGGCTGGTTCAACTCAATTATTCTGGCTCAAACTCCTCTCCAAGCTGACTGTTTAAATCTGGCTTCTCTCAGCTTCTCACTGAATTGTTGTGTATGGCCTCAAACTAGTTCTGACAATTTTTTCTAATCTTTTTTCTCCTTATTCTCTGCTTCAACTGCCTCGGTTGATGTGCACTGAATTGAGACTCAACTCCATTGCACTACATTCACTGTACTGACCACCAACTGACTCACCGAATGCAACTTCACTCAACTCCATTGTCTGAACTCAATTGACTCTGAACTCACTGACCTGCCCTGCCCTTTCAATTAGCTGCCACTTTCAAACATCACTGTTTCCTCCTACAAACTAACCTTACTTTCATTGCTTGGGATTGAAGGTGTATATTAAGGGCATGTCTACATTCCAGCCAGGTCACACAGACCTAGAAGGTCTTTGTATGTGATCTTGCCACAGCAGCTTTGTTGCTGGATTAAAATTTCTCTATAGATATTAAAATGCTTACATGTATTTTGGTAAAATTATTGAACATGTGAGGTAAGTTAATTTTGGAAAACATGCATTCCTCTGTTATATTTTTCCCTAAACCTAAATACTTCATAAACTTTGAGGTGTATTCTTTTTCTTTTTCATTTTTTTTTTCACAAAACAGGGTTATCTGTATAGTCATGGCTACACTGGAACACACTCTGTTATCTACAATGGCTTCAAACTCACTGAAATCTGCCTGCTTCTGACTCCCAAGTGCTCAATTTAAAGCCATGTTCTACCACTGCCCAGTAAAGTCTATTCTTAAGAAGGGTACAATATCCTCAACCAAACCTACCAAGAAAAATAAAGAAACAGGTGGGTGACCCTGTTCCTACTCTTCATTTATGCAGAGAACAGAATTCTGAATTAAGCTACAATCATGGGGGTAGGAAAGGATATGCTGACAGAAAATAACACCTTGTTTTCTCTCAATTTCATTTAAATTCTGTGAGAGAACTTAGAAAATTCCAAGACTTTAAGTAAATTTTAATCATTCAGCATTTTAAAAGTGGACAGAATACAACTTCCAAAGGTTTCTCATTGGCGTGAGACTACATAGTTCTGATACTCTTTGAGGAAGAAGCCATGAGATATGGCTTTGAACATGAAAAGGAAAGCTTGAACTTTCCAGAGAGTAGCAGGGTAGGAACCGCTCTGCACCTGTGTGATTTTATTTTTTTTTTTGGCAAGGATTTTCTGTCAAGCTGTCATTCTCCTGACTGTTCACTTATTGCAGTGTAGACTTGACACAATTACAAGAATACGTAACATTATTCTTCACATTTTAAAAGTGGAGTCATACTGTGTATTCTCTCTTTTTAAAAGATATAAAAAGAATTGCATTTACATTTTATAAATGGCTTTCCAGAATTAGCTAGCTATCAATGATTACACTTTTGAAAACCTAAAGTTCAGCATCTCTATGTTGTGAATGTCTGCCAAAGAAAAGAACTGGGAATTCAGTGCAATTGATGCAGATATTCTCTTGGAAAAAGTATTCCAAAGATTTCCATGGCTACACAGTAAATGAAGGAGCAAATAGTCCCATGAAATTATCATCACCAAGGCATTGAGATGTCTGCTCAATACAGTCCTTTCATCTTAATTCCATTATTTTAGTTAACATATTTTAAGCTTTAAGAAATATAACTTAAGGTGGTATTTGTCTTACTCGCTTGAATGAACATG
The DNA here is from genome assembly GCF_900095145.1 of Mus pahari. Classification (NCBI taxonomy): domain Eukaryota; kingdom Metazoa; phylum Chordata; class Mammalia; order Rodentia; family Muridae; genus Mus; species Mus pahari. The sequence goes on along the minus strand of NC_034611.1, from coordinate 15,146,304 downwards.
AGTTTACTATTCTATATCTGAATTATGTTCTGGCTTTAATTTTAAGCACCATCTGAAAATCATCCTTTTCTATATCATTTCCTCGTTGTTAAACAACTTTTGTTTGATTGAGTCTATAATTAGTCTCCAACCTCATCAGAAATCTGAGAACAAATTAAATACTAACTGAAGATACAGGAAGGACTTGTTTACTCTGTCTTGGCATAGCTAAACGGCCGACCTGGCCCTTATCTTGTATTACTTAATCATCTTAAACAGTTTGTAGTAGCAGTTATTAGAAGAACTGGTCTAAGCCTTGTATTATTAAGTGAGTTAAATAGGTACAATGCCTATCTAAGAGTAACAATATTAACTTAAAATGTTGTATCAATATAAGAAATTTATATCAATGAAAACCTTGAATCTGTATCAATCTATAAATTCTGTATCAATGTAAAACTTTAACTTCAGTTTGTATCAATTATAAGAGAAAGCACTAGAACAAATTTCTTGCACTCCATGACCTTGGTAAAGATGACAAAGGGTTTATATATTTCTAAGCTATCAAGAAAGGTCTGTTAAATAATCTGATGTTGACGTAGAAGGAAATTCTATGTCTTGTCTCTGTGTCTGAAATTCTGTAGAGCTTGAATGTAGGCATTGTTCATTAATTATACATGGAAAGAGTGTTGTGAGCCAACCTATACTTGGAAAACTGGGTATGGGCAGCATCAATGAATTTAGGCTAGTAGAGTAAAAGTCTTGCATCTGAAGGACACTTAAAATCTTAGGAGTAAAGATAGCCGTTGTAAAAACCATTTGTAACAGATTTGCCATTGGGTAAGCAGTGAGAGGAGCATGGGATAGAGCTGGAGATCAAGACCTACTATTAGTCAATATTAACTCAGATGTATAAGAAGCTTGTACATGGAAAATGCTAGGAGGGCAACTAAATAGAATTAGTAATTGTCTTAGTTAGGGTTTTACTGTTGTGAACAGACACCATGACCATGGCAAGTCTTATAAAAAAACATTTAATTGGGGCTGGCTTAAAGGTTCAGAGGTTTAGTCCATTATCATCAAGGTGGGAGCATGGCAGCATCCAGGCAGGCATGGTGCAGGAGGAGCTGAGAGTTCTATGTCTTTATCCAAAGGCTGCTAGTGGAAGACTGACTTCCAGGCAACTACAGTGAGGATCTTATGCCCACACCCACAGTGACACACCTACTCCAATAGGATCACACCTATTGCAACAAGGCCATACCTCCAAATGGTGCCACTCCCTGGTCCAAGAATATAAAACCATCACAGTAATATATTTGTGTGTGTGTGTGTGTGTGTGTGTGTGTGTGTGTGTGTGTGTGTGTGTGCATATGTGTGTATATATATATAAAATATGTATATGTAAAATATATGTATTTTGATATATGGCTTCCAAATTTCTTGTTTGCAATGTACAAGTGGTATGACTATATATTAAGTGCACATTATCAAAATTATCGCATTAAATATTACTTTTGTGCTTGTAGTGACCATTTCTCTTGTTATTAAACACTCACTGTTTGTGTTTTACATATGGGTGCTTCTACACTGAGCATTTAAATATTTTACTACTTATCTAGCCAATTTCTTCTCATTATTCACTAAAGATTCAAGTATTTCTTTGATTGTTGTGTGAATCTTTCATTGACTTTTTCATCAGAGACATGGTTAGTAATCAACCTTCAAAGGTCAATAGCCACAGGAAGCACATGCCATCTCTATTCTTGATTGCATTTTGTAGCTTAATTTAATGTTCACCTTTCACTAGATTTAGACTTTTGTTTCTTCATTAATAGAAATGGAAGAGATCAGTTAAGAACAATCATGACATTCTTTAGTTTATCCTGCAGATTAATACCCACCATTCTTTTGCACAAATTCTGTCCATTGTCAGATGGTAAGGAAGGCTTTTAGAAGGTCTGTGGTAACCACAGAAAGTTATGACATGTGTATCAGTGGTGAATCACAGGAACCCATGTCATGAATATTCCTGCTCTTCAGGACTGAGGTAATTTCTCCCTAGTCAACGATTACATTTCCACCAGTTCCTAGAAATTCAAGAAAATAGACAGGTGTTTGTCGTAAGTTAAAATTATTTCCTAACAACAAAGGTCCTTCTATGGTTTGTGTTGGCTAGAGTGCCCATGAAGAGCCCACTATGATTTGAGTCTCTGTTCCCAAGATGATAGTTGTAGAAAATGTAGCATCTTGAAGTGAAGAAGTCAAATGGAAAGTCCTAAGGTTACTCAAGCAAGCTCATTGAAGTGAGTTCTGCTACAACCCAACATGGCTATAAACACGCAGGGCCTGCAGCAGGCATGGGGAAAGGAAGGGGGTGGGAGAGAACCTCCAGAGTCCCAGTGCTCTGTACAGGCAGACACGAAGGACTGCTGCCTGCTCTCCATGCACCTGGGGTGGGTGACTGGCTGTGGGAAGCCAATGACCTCAGTCCGCAGAGTGTGGACAGGGAGCAGTGAGAGATCTTTGGGCCTCATGGGGGCCAGAGATAACAGGTTCTCAGCCTCAGACTTTCTAGACATCGCTGGACACCGTGGAAGAGCTGAGAACAAAGTTTTCAGCTCAGTCAGCCCTGTGGCCAAAAGGAGGAGAGGGTGGGGTAGAGGGTACTGTGGGAGAGGTTACTGGAGGAGAGGGTACTGGGGGAGAGGGTACTGGGGGAGAGTGTACTGGGGAGAGTGTACTGGGTGGTTCCCACATGGGCAAGAGTCCTTGGTCCAGTCTTAGATGGAGTGCAGGAAGGCCTTCCATTGGGAAGTTAGACCGGCTCTTTAGGGGAAAGCCTATTCCATCATTCAAGTACAGCGGCCCTTGATGAGCAGAGATGGTCTATGGTTTTAGAGCTTAATTGTAGAAAGGCAGAGAGAAAGACAAAAGGTAGAAAAGGAGAGGCTGACCATGGAGAGAAGGGGGAAGGGAGGAGGAGAAGGAGAGAAGGAGAGTTAGAGATGAGAATGAGAGGTAAGAGCTTTAGAGAGCGAGGAGGGGCCAAGCAGCTCCTTTTATAGTGGGCTGGGCTACCTTGTGGTTGCCAGGTAACTGTGGGGAGGAGCATACCTGGCTATTGTTGGGTAACTGTGAGGGTGGAGTCTAGCCAGAATGCCAGGAGCTTGGGACAGTGTTTGTGTGACTTATAGTCACAGCATTATGGAGTTGGGGGCTCCATGGTGCCAGGCACCTATGTCTGGGAATGAGGCTCACTGTTCTGTCCCTTGTAGAGTTTTCTACTGGGTCTCTGGATTAAGCCTCGCTCAACCAAAGAACAGGCTGCCTTTCACAGTCCCACAGGCTGCCTTACTTCATTTCTGTTTGTTCCATGTCAAAGTTCTAACTACTTGCGCCCAACCATTGCTGCTGGCCATGATGCCTATATTATGCTGTTTTGACATGAAGCCTCCAAAGTTTGAACATTTTCATGAGTAGTTTGTACAAGGTATTTTATTACAGGAATACAAAAAAATAGAAAATGAAGATACCAATGTTTGAAAAATAATTCAGGATGAAATAATCCAGAATGTGAATTTATGGAATTTATTTAAGCAACTACATTAAAATTTGTTCACCCTAGTCCATATAATTGGCACCCTGTACAAAGGATAAATTTAATTCCAGACATATGCATACAGGGAAGATTATGTGAATAGGCATTGGAAAATGAAAGCCATGTGAACAACTACTACGATGTCTCCACAGCTGTCAGCTGCTGAGTTACTAAGATGTCACCAAATCATTTCAAAGTCTTAAAAATTGTTTATTGAGATTTTGCTTATTTTTAAAATATGGATGAGGGTTGTACCTGAATGCATGTCTGTGCACCATGGACATACCTGATACCCATTAAGGCCAGAAGACAGTATTAGATGCTCTGAAACTAGACTTACAGATGTGAACCTCCATGATGGTTCTGGAAATCAAACCTGGAGATTTGATTAAGAGCAGCCAGTACTGTTAACCACCAAACCCACTCTCTACCCTTGGACAGACACTTTTTTTTCCATCTGTCTCACACTGATGCAGCTTCCATGAAGTTTATAAGGTAAGGAGACAGAACCAAGCAGCACACACTTTGTTTTGGTCCCTCATTTTCCCAGTCACCATTTAAATTTTTGCCTTAGTTTTATTTGCATCAGATTCTTCTATATCACAGGAGATTTACATATAGATACCATCTTCAAAGGAATGAAACCTTTTTAATTACTATCATAAAAGCAGTATTTATGACTTTACTCTTGAGTAAAAGGCAGGAGCAATGGTTTAAGATGAACTCATTTGGCTAAATTGCTACAGAAGTTATTTCCTTAACTCTGGTAATTCATAGAGGCAATTTATGAATACAAGAAAAACAGCCTGAAGACTGTAAACCTCATGTAACCCCAATAAACAGCAACTTTGCACAAGAGGTTCTGAACAGAGAAGCCCTGAAGACCCGGTTGTTTGTTATCGCAGCTGCTGTTGCACCTCCACTGTGCTCTATAGTGAAGATTAGAGCAAGGCTTTGATTAAATTTCAGGGGATATAAAATCTACTTCAGTGTGCTAACAGAAAAGCTTAATGTTTATCTTGGCACGATTTTGAAATATTTAAACATTAATGCTTTTCATTAGTAATCACCACCATTAAAACTTGAGCGCTTTCCATAAAAGTAGGTTTTATTTTGAGATGCCAAGATGTGAAACAAGATTACTTGAATAATCTAAATGCATAAAATACCAAGTAGAAATGTAGAGCTACAGAAAGGTTTATATTCATAAAATATCTGTTAAGAGTCTACCCCATGCATGTGGGTAGTTTTACTTAGCAGTAAACATAGGATATTGGAGTATTTCTGAAATAGTTTCATTTATTTCTAAATAGAACATTCTGTTGATGCTACATGATCCAGAATGGCTTAAAGATCTTCTTCTGTTTCTATGACTTTTGACCTCAATCTTCCCTCAGACTCAGGAAACTCTCAACACAAGTGATGACAGAATTTGAAAGATGGGAATTGTGATAATGGCCATTGCTTATGGCGAGTGGTGTAACATTTCTCAGATGTATCTTAGGCTGACCTCTCTGCACCAAGTAGAAGTGGCCTGGATTAAGAAATTACTCTGAAATAACCCAACCTTTCAAGGGTCGAAGAGGAACTGAAACTTGGTTTCTTATGTCTGCATGTTATTTCAGGGAAGAAATTCCTATGGAAATATCAAGCACGCATTGAGTTATTAAATGCTGCCAGTTTACCTGTACAGATGGCTCAAAGGAAAATCCTCCATAGTCACCTTTCTGTTTTAATAGCAGAATTTCTAAGTTTCTTGCTATTAGTGGTATAAATCAGGTGGATCCCTCCTTCTTTGTAACCTCTGCTAAGCCTTCCACAACACATTTGAAAGTAACAGAGAACGTGAATATCTAGAGTTACGTTGTCAATGAATAGAGGAAGAGTACTGTCTTCACAAATATTCACTTTTAAGACAAGTAGTGATGAGTGGAAAACTAAAGCAGGCCATGGCAGATAGTCAGGTCCATGAAACAGAATGATTTCACCTTCTAGAAACATGAGTCATTTCTCTCTTTCCAGTCCAGTGTTTCCTCTTTTCTAAGGATTCTAGATCATGTAGATGCCAGGGTCTGACATGTCTAAAGTGGCAACAACCATCATCACCACCAACAGAAAAAAATAGAAACAATATATACAAGGCCAC
>NC_034611.1:15110883-15140567 GCF_900095145.1 Mus pahari | reverse complement strand
CCTTACTCTTGTTCGGCTTTGTAGTGTAGCCGGAAATAGTTGCAGGGCCATTTGTAAAACACTGGATTCCATAGGGTTGTTTTCACTGTTGTGATATTTAGGTTCACCCAGCCCTGGGTTTAGGACCCTTGGCAGATTTAGCTGTTTATATTGGGAGGATACACTTAGGTTGTGGTCTTAAATACTGAGACGGATAATCAGTCTCTGTGCACACTTCCCCTCGTCTAGTAGAAGAGAAAGACAGCAGGCAAATAACACACGCTGATTGAGATTCTCTGAGCTTGTAGGCAGTGCACTTTAGTAGGTGGTGTTTGGTTGCCCTGCCCCCTGGTAGGGATTGTTATTGTTCTTTTGTGGGTTCCCTGACTGTTCCTTCCCATGCTAGTTAAATGACCTTGGTGCTATGAAATTCCCATTTCCCCGTGGCAGGAACCATGGATCAACCACCTGAAGTACATGTGAATCAAATCATAACATGAAATCTGCTCAGAAATGCACCGAATACAAAGCTGTAGTGTCTGATTAAGGTTGTAAATTAATACAAGAAAGCCCCCTCCTTGTACTATGTATTTTGACATCCATCAAAATATTGAACACGCTCTGGAATGGACCTCCACCTCTGAGCCTGCATGCAGAGTGCCTCTGGCCTGTTCTTCCACCTGGAGAGCTTTTGAATACAGTTCAGCCTTCAACACACATTTTAAAATTTCAGTCAGTTAGTCTGGTTTGTGTGTAGTTAATAGGGCATCTCCATCAACGAACACCTGATGCTCATCATGGATTAGCAGATGAGAAGAAGCACTGCTGTCAAGCATCACTGGGGACTTTATATCACATGGACTTTATACCTCAGGTACTCTGGAAAGGATGGAGTCTATAGTGAAAATACACTGGACATAGCCAGATTTTGTAATCCCCTGTGTATTATTCTGTAATATAACACCACTAATTACAAACCCTTTTTATACATTTGTAAAATGCAGAAAACAAGAATTGCCTTTCTTGGGGTCACCTCCTTGCCCTTTCCCTGGCTCTTATCACAGGTCTAAGTCCCTCAAGACTTCCTAGAACAACGCAGGGTCCGATTCTCAGCAGGCTTTTTAATTAGGTTCTTATCTGTCTTGCTGCCCCAGGCCGTTCTTGCTAGGTTAAGCTGCTTCGGGCCTTATGAAAGAGCTTCATTTGCTAAATGTAGGTATAATATTGGATGAAATGCTTTGTGAACCTGCCTGCTTTAAGTTTTCCCCAGGGTTATTTCTCAACCCTGCTTCAACAGTCCCCAAATTGAAAGTTTCTCACCCCTGAGGATCTCTGACCTTTCCCTTCGCAGCAATAAATTGGTTTGATAAAAAGCACAGACAGGAGAACATTTTGTAATACAGCATTGCTGTCGGACTTGCTGTTCAGGAGTGCAGCTCTGTAATTTCTTTAACATGTCTGCAGCAACTGAAGTCTAAGGAATGGAATAACTTTAACCGGATAAATTCTGCATGATTAAACAGCTTGGTATAGTTTACTTTCAGGAATGTGAGACAAACAGGAAAGGCAGAGAAGTAGCTGCCAACCTTGTGCATCGTTGACAGGAATCTGGAACATCCAATGTTAATGATTAACTTGATATTACCAACATACATGCAGGCAAACTTTTAGCAATAATTGTTGCCAGTTTTTTTTTAAACAAAGATGTATGTTGTCAAAATCTCAGAATCTTTGTTTCTTATTTTTTTCCATCTTACTTTTTTATTTCTTCTCTCATAAGATACATCCTGATCGCACCCTCTCTTGCCTCTACCCAACCCGGTTTCCCCCAGCTCCCTTCTTCCGCTGGTCTACTGTTCTTTGGTTTCCTTTCAGAAAAGAGCAGGCCTTCCGGGGATATGAAATATACATGGCATACTAAGATGCAATAACACTAGGGGTATCAGTGTTTGAGGAGCCTCATATCAGTGTTTGAAGAAGCAACCAAGTAGGATGAGAAGGCTCCCAAGAATAGGCAAACGAGTCAGAGACAGTCCCCACTCTTACTGTTAGGAGTCCCACAAAAACCCCAAGCAAAACAACCACAGTATATTTGCTGAGGACCTAATACAGACCCAGCAGGCTCTGTGACTGCCCCTTCAGTCTCTGTGAGCCCCTGTGAACCCTGATTAGTTGCTTTTGTGGGCCATGTTCTCTTGGTTTCCTCAACCTCCTGGCTCCTACAATCCTTCTTCCCCGTCTTCTGCAGACTTCCCCAAGTACTGCCTAATGTTTAATTGCGAGTCTACTGCTTCTGCTCCCAGCAGCTTCCAGAGAAAGCCTCTTTGATGATGGTTGGGCTAGGCAGTAATCTATGATTATAGCAGAACAGGCACCAATCTATGTGACTTATAATAAGGAAAGCTGTAGATCAAGGATAGTTCCCAGTGAAGATGGCCATGGAGACAACATTATGATCAGCCACAATGAGCTGCTGCTGTTGGTCCTAGGCAGCCTATGGTGGTTGTGACTGATACTGTTGAGAGTTCTGGTTCTGGGCTTTACAATTTTTTTTTGTTGTTGTTGATTACTGTGTATGTTAGTTTAAATTGGCACAAGTCTTTGAATACCTGATTCCCTGTTGGGCGGTGCTATCTGGGACATTTATGGGATGTAGCCTTGCTGAAGGGGAAGGCATTGGAGGTGGGTGTTGAAAGCTCTTAGCCTCTGCACCATGATGGTCTCTAACTCTCTAGAATTTTAAGCCAAAACAACCTCTTTCTTCCAATAGTTTCTCTTGGATATGATGTTTTATCACAGCAACTCAGTATTAACCAATAACTATTTTCATACATCTAAATGATGAATTTCAGTCATTTCACTACTTTCCACTTAAGCTTTCACATTCCCACTCCCACAGAAAGTGTCACTGTCAGCAAGCCCCCTCTCTGCTTTCACATCTTTTATTTTGGTGCACAAGTTACTGACTTTATTTGGGGTTGCTTACGTGAGCGTGGTTGGGAAATTATTTACTGGAGCATGTGCAGTTTATCAGTAGCTGTGCCACTGAAGAAAATGATAGTCCTCACCCCTCTCCCATGATGAAATGTTAAGTCAAAGTCTTGTGAATTTCATCACAGCAGCCGCAACTGTATGAGTAAAACAGACATGTCATATTCAGAAAAAAAATCATTTTAGCTACATCTCCCCATCCTTTGGCTGTTATATGCTCTGTTCCCACATGGGTGATGTACTCAGAGCCTTGGCTTGGTGTGTTATAAATGTCTTGTTTAGGGCAGAGAACTCCACAGTCACTTATTCCCACCACTTTGATGAGTAATGAATCTTTTCATAATTGCTGCCTCCCATAAAAAGTTTTCTCTGATGCAATTTGAGAGCAACATTAATCTATAGACTCAATATGAGTATTTAGAAAAAAAGTTTGGCATCATATCTACTTAACAAAGCACTCGTTTTTCCCCAGTGAGGATTTTAACCAGGTTTTACTACCAGGGTGAAATCACTCTTGTGTGGTAGACCTTCTATCCTATCAGGTTGTGGGCTAATTTTGATGGTGATGATGATGCTAAGCGATGTGATGGGTTGTGGTCATGGTCACATTGGTATATTTGGTAGAAAGGTTAGTTTAACCTTGTGTCTAGTAATTCCTGTCGTCTAGTAGGTGGCTGTATTTAGAAGGAACTGGCTATTCCTTCCTGTTTTCCCTATAACAAACAAAACAGAGAAGTGAGAAAGATTTGCATTGTTGTTGGTTACATTTAGAATGTACAAGAATTAAGAACCTTTGCCCTCAAGGCTAGGTCTCTTAGAAACACACAGAAAGTTGCAAATTTGGCATCTCTGAAACAGATCACTTATGTTTACAAGACCATAGAGAAATGGGAAATGATGCTAAATTAACTGCAATTATCTCTACTCCTTTCTAAAATCGTCGTGACTTCTTCTTTAAATGAAATCCATAATAGTAATTTTTATTTTACTTTATTGAATAATATTCCATTGTTTTCTTCATGAATCACTTACCTGTTTAAATGAATCAAGTTCATTTTTGGCTATTACAAATAAGGCTATCATGAATAATTATAAGGTTGTGGTTTTATGTGTATATGTACAAATCTTTTTATTTAATGTTTCAAGGGTAAATTCTCCCAGAATACAACTGATGGGTAGTTGTATATAGAGTTTCATGACTCAAATTCAGTCATCAAAGAAGGTTGCACCAATGAGCATTTTTATGAGACTCCTTTTCTGAATTCTTCCCTGAATTTTATATTCTTCTTATTTTATACTTCTCATCCATTCTAAAATTGTGGTTACTGACACCACTTGTGATCCGATCGTATTTCCATATTAGTTAATAATGTTGGGCATTATTTCTTTCTTGTATAAGGGATTTTGAGTAGATATCTGTCTACAGCTTACCTTTCTATTGTCTTCACACGTTGAACAAAACAAACTTTTGGTATTGATGAGGTCCAGTTTAGTCAGTACACCTAGCAATTATGATCTGGGTATAAATTCAAGAACTCTTCACTAAGCCCTGAATCCTGCATATGTTTTCCTATTCCCCTATAATTTGTGAGCATATATTTTACACTAATTATCATGATCCATTTTGAATTACATTTCATGTAAAGTTGGCAGTTATATTGTGGCTTTGACCCAGTCACCTTAGCACTGTTTACCAGAAAGACTTTGCTTCCTTCTGAGTTGCTTTTGCAGCCAGGCAAGGGTGTCAGAAAGACTCCTAGTTTGGTAACACATGCCTCAAATCCTAGCATCATGGCTGTGGCAGAAGCATAGCAAGTTTGGGCCAGCTTTGGTTACATAGCAACATCCTGCCTCCTGCTACATGAAAAAATAAGGTATTCAACATCATAAATTAAAACTCCAATGCATAAGATGGCAAAATGGCACTATAAGAATGAAAATAAAAACTACACAACTGAGGATAATATGTGTAAATTGTATTTATGCTAAGCAGTTAATATACTGAATGTATAAAGAAATCCCAAATTGCCCTTGGGTCTGAGGGTGTTCAATATCCCAGTGTAAGGAAATGCCAAGATGGGAGGATGAGAGTGGGTGGGGGGGCACCCTCATAGAGGCAGGGGGAAGGGGGGATGGGATGGGGGTTTCCAAAGGGGAGACCTGGAAAGGGGAAAACATTCAAAATGTAAATAAAGAAGATATCCAAGAAAAAAAAAGAACTTCCAAAATAAGCAACAAAATAATTTAAAAATGGACAAAAGGCTACAGCCATTTCTTCAAAGATCATATGCAAGAATATGAGAAGATGGAGCTGGGTGTGATGGTGCATTCCTTTAATTCCAAAGTTCAGGAAGCAGAGGCAAGAAGATTTCAAGTTCAAGGCCAGCCTGTTCTATAGGGGCAATTCTATGATAGCCAGAGATTTATAGAGAGATCATGTCTCAGCAAGCAAACACTAAAGTGAAAATCAGAGCTGCAGTATGATAATATTCAATTATTTAGACCAGGTCAATAGTATGCAGTGTGATAACAGTTCATACTGCTCAGACCTGGTTAACAGTAATAATTGGCTGAAAGTGCAGTCAGCAGTCATAACTGCAGTCACCTCGTCAACTTGGCGACTTTTAAAAACATTTACTGTGCTATAAACGTACCTGGCTTCTGGGGTTCATTTAGGTGAAATCCCTGAGTTAGGATCCACTTTCTAATCTTTTTCTAGCTTTGGGCGTGATTTGGCCAATGCCGTTGATCGGTTTGAGTTTGCCTATAATTGAAATTGTCGATGAGGGCATCTGCTCAGCTGGTAACTCTTCTACTCCCTCTCCCCCTTTCTTCTTTTTCTTTTTCTCTTTCTTTGTTTTGTTTTTGGTATATGGGATCTCTCTCCATAACTGTAGCTGGCTTGGTTCTCACTCTGTAGATAAGTTTGGATTTGGACTCATAGAGTTATGCCTGACATTGCCTTCTTCCGAGTGCTATAGAGGCACATCCCACCATGCATGGCTTCTGGTTTCCCCTTTTGATTCACTTTGGAACCCTGGCCCATGAGTAAACAGTACTGCTCACCTAGGTGTTTCCACCTCAGTTAGCACTCACTGCAGCGCCTAGAGATCCCATCTAACTTACAAGATTAAACACAACCCTAGCTTAATATTTTTGAAACATACTTTTAATTTCTTTTAGATAGCAAGTTATTACAGAATCAACTTTACCAATGATTTAAAATTTTTCTACTTGGTGTATAGATGTGAAACTTTTATTACATGTGTTCTTCCTCTACTAAGAAACTGCTATAGAGAAATCTTCAACAAATATAAATTTTAAAAGTATTAGTTTAATTCTTTGTTGGGGTGTGGCTTTAAACAGTCCCCAAATATTTGGGCAAGAGGCATCCAGAGTTGATTGTACCAGACAATGGTGAGGAATAGAATGTGGGGTCTAGCTGGAGATAGTAAGACACTGGGGATGCATTTGTAAATGGATACTGAGACTCCTTCATTAATAATCTCCCTCTTTAGGGAATAATTTGGTTCAGCCTTGTATTTTCTACCAGGGCCAAACTGTGAAACCAAGCAACCATGAATCAAAACCTATGTGACTGTAAATTAGCAGATGTTTCTTCCCCAGATCTCATGTATTTTCCACAGTGATAAAAAGCCAAGCTACATGCCCTTAGATTTAATTCCATATCAATTTCTACAGTAAAGAATACTTTATTAAGACCTTCTTGAGGGTCTATGAAACATTATACATTCCCAAAAGAGAAATGGTGTGTCCATGTGGCATTTTCTTCATCTCTGGGAACTTCATTGTCCTCTGCAAAATACAGCAATTTTTTTCTGTGTGTTCTGTGCATTCCTCATTAATATTTTATGTATACATTTGGTAGCTCATTGTTACTATAGTCGGTAATGTTTCTGTTTTCACTTCTATCTGTAGATGGTTTCAGTATATATAAAGTTAATCTACTGGTAAATCTGTAAATTTTTTGTATTTAGTTATTTCATAAAGACACGTCTTTCTATCAAATTACTAAAGCATTTTTACTGTGTATTTTTGTAAGTGTACACATGACCTGCCAATCTTCAATTGCTTTTCTGTCTAGGCCATTTCAGCAGGGTGGCATCTGGCTTACTCTCATCTGACCCTGTCTTCAGGTTCCTAATACCTCTCAGAACCTGATTGATCCCACAATTGTCTACATTTCCTCTGGATTTTTCATTACACTACAACTGTCAATGCTTTAATATGAACAGAAGTGACTAGGGGTGTCCGGCAGTAATCCCTGGTTGATATAAAAGTGTTACTGAATATAAGTTGCTTTTATCTTCCTGAGCACCAAGAAAAGGTTCCAGAGATGCCTGGACAAATCAAAAGGCATTCACGGCTTCAGCTTGCTTTGAGAGCACCCCAGGCTATGCACCGAGCCTCAGATAAAGAATGCCTCATGGCCATTTAAACAGCCTTGTGAGCTGGACAGAGCAACTCGAGAGAATGAAACAAGAAAAAGAAGGGTGGAAGGCATTTCTACAGAGAGAACACCTTGCCACACATGTACTCCCAGTAAGGTGTAAACGCTATAGTGAGTTTGAGATAAGCCCGAGGTAGCACAATATGAGAACATCAGAAGGTTACAGGAAAAGAAACGAAAAGGAAAGAAACCTGTGGAAGAGATTGCCTTTATCTAGCAATGCTGATGAGAACAATGAAATCACATATGGTGTGTTTACTACACTCCTGCAAGACCAAGGATGCAGCAGCTGTGAAACAGCAATGGGAGGGATCATCTAAACATACCTTCATCCCAGTCGGTAGAAAAGTCAGAAACAGATCTGCAAGCAAAGGGCAGCCTTGTTCTCATGGCTTCATAATCTTTGTAAATCTGCACACCTGCCCAGCCTTGAGGATGAAGCCTCTGAGGAGAGACCATGACCCCACTCTTTATTTACCAAGTTGACTATTTTCTTTCTCCTGTCTTTCAGGCTCATTTTCTCTTTTGAAAAGTAGATAAGGTTGATATTATTTCCATTCAACACAAAGAAAAATGGAACAGCTTCAAGGGGGATTATACGCTGCTGGCTGACAGGCTGGTGATTGAAGTGTAGCTCACAAACTTCTCTTTGCTATGTACGGTGACATATATATTTGCTAGTCTCTTTCTTTTTCTTAAATATTTTGCTTTTAAGCTTTATTCATGTTGATCTCTTTCTCTCTTTTTAATCATTCCATTTGTTTACATCTCAAATGATATCTCACTTCCCGGTGGGAACTCCCCCATCCCACACACTCCCTCTCTCCCCTCCCCTTTGCCTCTATGAGGGTGCTCCTCTATCCACCGACCCTTTCCTGCCTCACTACTCCAGGATCCCCCTATGCTGGGATACCAAACCTCCACAGGACCAAGGGCTTTCTACTCCATTGATGTCAGACAAGGCCATCCTCTGCTTAGTATGTATCTAGAGTCATGGATCCCTCCCTGTACACTCCTTGGTTGGTGGTCTAGTCCCTGGGAGCATTGGGTGGCCAGATAACATTGTTCTTCCTATGGGGCTGCAATCCACCTCTGCTCCTCCAGTTCTTCTGCCATCTCAGGGTCCCTGAGCTCAGTCTGATGGCTGGTGCCAAGCATTCACATCTGCATTGATCAGTTGTTGGCAGAACCTCCCAAGGAACAGCCACACCAGGTTTTTGTCAGCAAGCACCTCTTGGCAACAGCAACAGTGTCTGAGTTTGGTGTCTGTAGACAGGATGAATCCCCAGGTGAGGCAGTCCCTTGATGGTTCTTCCTTCAGTCTCTGTTCCATTTTTTGTCCTTGTCTTTCCTTGGGACAGGATCATTTCTGGGTCTCTCTCTTATTTGTGACTTTTGATAGTGTGATGGTTTATATATGCTTGGCTCAGGGATCAGCACTATTAGGACGTGTGGCCGTGTGTCTCTGGTTTCATACTCAAGAGTAGAAGGAGACACTGAGACAATTGATGCTGGTTAGTTGGAGCTAAGAAATTAGTGGTGATTAAGAAGATACCAGCATCACTGAGGTGAAATCTTCTGGGAAGTGTTTTCTGAGAGCACAAAGAAGCTGTGTTCCAGAGATAGCCAAGGTTGAACCTTGTGCTGCATCTGTACTTGGTAATGTGTAAGAGTCACCCAGGTGGCACTGGTTTTGAAGGCATGAAGGGGTCATGAAGAACAGCTGAGGCTTGGCACTGTGACAGTCCATGGCAAGCCTTTGGTGAAGGTGCAACCCCAGTTGCAGTTGATGGCCCAGGAATGAAGGGGACATATAAAGGATTTGAGACTTGGCACTATAAAGAGAGCCTGTGGAGGTGACAGTTCCATGGGATGATCACCAAGAACAGCAGCAGCAGTGGAGTGGAGTCAACCAGAGCCTAGAGTGTACAGAGGGCAGAGCTGGAGAAGTGGTGCCAGCCCTTTGGAGGAGCCTGAATGATCATGCGCGGTTCCCAGACATTGAAACAAGAAGCTGTAACATTGAAGTTACCTTGGAGACCTAAAGTTGTTTGAGATGCCAGAGCCATGGACTATCTGCTGAGGAATACTGCTAACAGTGAGTGGAATCAGCCCAGGAGAAAGGAGTTTGTTGCAGTTAACAAAGATGAAAAAGGAGTTGGAGAGCTGAAGACCTCTTTGACATCTGATATCAAGATGGAGATGCACAATTTGGAGTTTGCCAACTGGTTTCCTGTCTTGCTTTGGGAATTACAGTTAAATGATTGGATGAATCTCAGAAAAGACTAATTTGTAAAACACATGAAGCTCAAGAAGAAGGAAGACCAAAATGTGGAGACTTCGCCCCTTCTTAGAATTGGGAACAAAACTCCNATGCAAAGGGTTACAGAGACAAAGTTTGGAGCTGAGATGAAAGGATGGACCATCCAAAAACTGCACCACCTAGGGGTCCATCCCCATAATCAGCCATCAAACGCAGGCACTATTGCATACACCAGCAAGATATTGCAGAAAGGACCCTGATATAGCTGTCTCTTGTGAGGCTATGCTAGTGCCTGGCAAACACAGAAGTGGATGCTCACAGTCAGCTATTGGATGGAAAACAGGACCCCCAGTGGAGGAGCTAGAGAAAGTACCCAAGGAGCTGAAGGGGGATGCAACCCTGTAGGTGGAACAACAATATGAACTAACCAGCACCCCCAGAGCTTGTGTCTCTAGCTGCATATGTATCAGAAGAGGGTCTAGTCAGCCATCACTGGGAGAGAGGCCCCTTGGTCTTGCAAACTTTATATGCCCCAGTATAGGGGAACACCAGGGCCAAGAAGGGTTTTTGCTTTTCCATATAAAGTTAAGAATTGTTGTTTTCACATCCATGAAGAATTGTGTTGGAATTTTGATGGTGAATCTGTAGATTGCTTTTGGTAAGACTGCCATTTTTACTACGTTAATCCCACTGATTCATGAACATGGGGGATTCTTTCCATCTTCTGAAATCTTCTTTGATTTCTTTCTTAAAGACTTGGAGTTCTTGTCATATAGGTCTTTTACTTGCTTGGTTACAGTTACACTGTCTTACTTTTACTTGCTTGGTTACAGTTACACTGTCTTAGTTATGGTTTTATTTCTGTGAAGGGACGCCATGACCAAGGACAACATTTTATTGGGGCTGGCTTACAGGTTCAGAGGTTCAGTCCATTATCATCAAGGTGGGAGCATGGTGCAGGCAGAGCTGAGAGTTCTACATCTTCATCTGAAGGCTGCTAGAAGGAGGCTGGCTCCCAGGCAGGTAGGATGAGGGTCTTAAAATCCATGCCCACAGTGACAAATCTACTCCAACTGGACCACACCTCCTAATAGTGCCACTCCCTGGGCCAAGCATATACAGACTTTCACACACACCAAGGTATTTTAATTATTTGTGGCTACTTTGAAGGATGTTGATTTCTTTCTCAGCCTGTTTATCATTTGTATAAAGAAAGGCTACTGATTTGTTTGAGTTAATTTAATATCCAGCCACTTTGCTGAAGTTGTTTATCAACTGTAAGAATTCTCTGGTAGAATTTTGGGGGTCGCATATGTATATTATTATATAATTCTCTAATATTGATCCTTGACTTCTTTCTTTCCAATTCATATCTTGTTGATCTTCGCTGTTGTCTTGTTGCTCTGGCTAGAACTTCAAGCACTATATTGAATAGATAAGGAGAGAGGGGACAGCCTTGTCTTGTTCCTGATTTTTGTGGGATTACTTTCAAGTTTCTCTTCATTTAATTTGATGTTGGCTGTTGGCTTGCTGTTTATTGCTTTTATTATGTTTGTGTATGTGTCATGAATTACTGATCTATCCAAGATGTTTAAACATGAAGGGGTGTTAGACTTTGTCAAAGACTTTTTCAGCATCTAGTGAGATGATCATGTGATTTTTTTTTCTTTGAGTTTATTTACATAATGGATTACATTGATGGGTTTTCCTATATTGAATCATCCCTGTGTCACTGGAATGAAGCCTACTTGATTCTTAGATTTGGTTTGTGAGAATTTAATTGAGTATTTTTGTATCAATGCTCATAAGCAAAATTATTCTGAAGTTTTTTTTCTTTGTTAGGTCACTGTGTTGTTTAGGTATCAGAGTAACTGTGGCTTCATAGAATGAATTAGGTAGTATCCCTTCTGTTTCTATTTTTGGAGTAGTTTGGGGAGTATTGGTCTTAACTCTTCTTTTCAAGTCTGGTAGAATTCTGCATTAAAACCATGAGGGCCCTGGGCTCTTTTGAGTGGAAGATTTTTTAATGATTGTTTCTGTTTCCTTAGGGCTTATGGCACTGTTTAGATAGTTTACCTGACTTATCTTTGGTACATGATATCTTTCCAGAAAATCATTCATTTTGTCTAGATTTTCCAGTTTTGTCAAGTATAGGCTTTAGTTGTAAGATCTGATGACTTTTTGAATTTCCTCAATTTCTGTTGTTACATTTTCCTTTTAATTTCTGATTTTGTTAATTTGGATACTATCTCTGTGCCCTTTAGTTAGTTTAGGTAAAAGTTTATCTATCTTGTTGATTTTCTCAAAGAATCAGCTCTGCTATCCCATAAAATTATTTTTGTTGCTACATCAGTCATAACTAACTTTGCTACTGTTACGAATTGTAGTATAAATATCCGTGTTTTCTGATGGTCTTAGATGACCCCTGTGAAAGTGCAGAAAGTTGGAAAACTCTGGCCCCATTCAATCAGTATGCACTGTGCCAGGAACATGAATCTATGTATCTCAACAGAAAAAGACCTTCAAAGGCTCTAGATTTTGATATCAATGACTGTCATTATCTGGATAACAGAAGGGTTAAAGCTTTAAAAGTGTAGGTAGTGCTCTTTGGTGGATGTGCTCAAAATACACTATCTTCTTGAATGGAAAGAATCTTATTAAACTTGTACAATACAAAAACAAAACAAAACAAAACAAAACAAAAAACGGAACATGAAAACAAACCAACAAAATTTGAGGCAAAAAATAAAAATGTGCTTTCTGGTTTGCGAAGTTGATGGAGCCAAAGTAAGATGAGTGGAAATTTGTGTTTTGGGCCAGGGAGATGAATACATGGGTGAAGTGTTCATGTGCATTATGTGTCCCTGTTTCTGGAGAGGTGTGAATTGTGACAGGGGGATGGATAAATGGGTAATGTGCTATGTGTGTTGTGTGACACTATTCCTAGGGAGGTGTGATCAAACTTCTCCTTATCTCATCTAAGGAATTCACAATAGACCAGAGTACAGATACCGTGTACTGAAAATCCCTCTTTGTGATTCAATGAGTTTTATTGGAGTAATGGGAATTTCGGTGAAATGTTAGTGAGCAGAAGTAACTCAAACACAGCTGTGTCACAAAAGCCCATCCCAGAATGGGTGACAGGAAACCTGTAAACCTGTAGTGTAATGCACAGCCTGCAGGCAGCTCAACAGGTTGTCGAGTGTCCTTTCTTGGAGGAAGTATATCACTGGGGCTGTCTTTGAGGTTTTAGAAGCTCAATCTAGTCTTAGTGTCAGCTTCTCTCTTCCTGCTGCCTGACCATCTAGTGGTAGAACTCTGAGCTCCTTCTCCAGCACCACAACTCCCTGCACAGCACCCTGCTTCCTGACATGATGATAGTAGACTAAAACTCTGAAACTTTAAGGCAGCCCAAATCAAATGTTTTCATTATGAGGAGTTGTCATGGTCATGGTGTCTCCTCATTAGCAATAGACATCCTAACCAAGACAGTATGACAGCATGAAAAGTGAATCTGGATTCCTAGACCCATATAAAAGTTGGAGGCAGTAGCAATCACCTGTAACCCCAGGGGACTGGTAAAGAGGGTCCTTGGCCATCCACTCTAGCCGTAGTCTATTAAGTCCAGGTTCAATAAGAGACTGTCTCAAAAATAAGCTGGGTAGTGATAAAGGAAATGGCTACATTTGACTGTGGCCCCCTCAGGCACACTCGGAAGCAAACAACCCCCCTCCCTACACACAAAAACAACACTGTATTTTTAAACAATGTGTAAGTAATATATACTTATAGTTTATATGAGAAGTACTGTATATTACTCTCATATCCACATTTCAAGCTTATTGATTGCATTTCTGCTGTTTTCCTGTGTGATTTTTTATTATATAAGGGCTACTTTTTATAAAAGCTGGCTGAAAGGTATTTGTTGGGTCCAAGAATGATCACTATGTCCCTTTGTTTATTTGCTCAATTATTGTGTCTTTGCATTCTGAGCAAATGATGTGGAGCATCTTTCTGTTGTCGTGCTGTTACTGGTACTGAGTGATGACCCACAGCTGCCTGTATAGGGTAACACTACACCTACACAGCTGCCTGTACAGGGAGCAGCACTACACCTACACAGCTGCTTGTGAAGGACAACAACATCCCAGGTACTTCTGCATCCCTTCCTGCAAAGGCAAGCAGGGTCAAGGTTCCCCACAAGGCCTTCTAGAGCTAGATGACTCTTCTCCTGTTCTGCCAGTGGCATCTCCCAGACAGGACTGACAGTCATTTCCAGCTGTTAAGAAACAACAGTGTTAATCCCCCATCTTCTTATCCCAAAGAATTAACTAATATGTTCAATTTAAAACTCTGTTACCATTTGCAATAAACCCTCCATAAACATAAACCTTTAGGTGATATTATTAAATGTTTTCATTATAAATTGTTACGGCTAGCTTTACAGCTCGAACAGGGCCATTAAAAGTCTATTGTACCAAACATACTGTAATCTTCAGCTTTATGGCAGGAGGAAACATTAACTAATTTCCACACTGTCTTTGTAGCTGTGAGAGCAGTATCCTCCATTCTCTGTAGCAGGAGGTGAACAAAAACACGAAGCAAGGAGTAAACGCAATTGACAGATGTAGCCAGTTCACACATGTGACAACCCTAGTGACTTCTATGCCACCAGAATATTTACGGTTATTACTGGTACCAGATGTAAGAGTTGGATAGAACTTTTGAATTGAGTTGAATAAGAATAAATTTATTGACAACCTGCCAGATGTAGATGCAATATTGATGTTTAATATGTATAAGTTGCCATGTTTAAAAGTAGACATAATACATGGTATGCCTTGTTTGAATATTTGTTCTAGAACTAGGCAGCTTTTACAAAGAGCTAGTCACACAGAGCTTCTTGTATACATACAATGGGGGATTTTATTTTATGGCATTATCACTGGGTATCAAGTCAAGGTTGGCTATGGTTTGTTAGGGACTGTCACTCTTGTTAACTGTTTGATTAATTAATTTTTAGGACAATGTCTCATGCATCTTAGCTTGGTTTCTCATTCTCCATATAGACAAGGATGACCTTGCTTCCTCCTCCCAAGTGCTGAGGTTGTAGGTGTACACCACTAACTCCAGGGCTATGTGCATGATAGGCTAACATTGCATTAAATGAACTACTTCTCTAGCCTTTACACAAGCTTTAAGGTTTGAAATCTACTAAATTTGAGGAAATAAAAAATATTTGTGATATATAATTGTTAATGAATTTATCTTTAGATGTTTACAAAAATACAGAAGGTATTGCAGGAATTCCCTTATCCATTGGACCCTAGAACTGGCATAATTTAGTGTGTGCTCAGAGATATATTTATGCTGGATATTCTGGGTACATTACCATATGTCTCTATGAAACCTTCTGGCTACCATGATATTTTAACAAAGATCAGGAAAAAGTGTTATTTTATGTTTGACTAATTTATCTGACAGTAAATACATCATTAAAGAATACTTTGATCAACTGAAAAATTAGTAAGTACTTTTATTAAATACATCATTTTTATTTGTAACCTTATTATGGACATCTAAAAAGATTTACATTATTTATTTGGATTGTCCATATAAGCTGAAATAATGTAGAACATAAAAACTGTGCAATATTCCATTGCTTTCATCTTTAACTTAATTAACATTTCTTGCTTACAAAATCATATATTCCCATTAATATTGACCCTGGCATGTATGTTGGCTTCCCAGAGAGTTGTTGAATTGTGTTTCCTTTCTTTTCTTTTCTTTTTCATTATTATTATTTTCTTTATTTACATTTCAAATGCTATCCTGAATGTTCCCTATACCCTCCGCCTGCCCCTGCTCCCCTACCCACCCACTCCCACTTCTTGGCCCTGGCCTTCCCCTGTGCTGGTCATATAAAGTTTGCAAGACCAAGGGGCCTCTCTTCCCAATGATGGCCGATTAGGCCATCTTCTGCTACATATGCAGCTAGAGACACGAGCTCAGGCGTACTGGTTAGTTCATATTGTTGTTCCACCTACAGGGTTGCATCCCCCTTCAGTTCCTTGGGTACTTTCTCTAGCTCCTCCATTGGGGGCCCTGTGTTCCATCCAATAGCTGACTGTGAGCATCCACTTCTGTGTTTGCCAGGCTGTGTTTCTTTTCTACTATGCCTGAGGTATCAGAAGATGCTCAAGAATTTCTACCTTGTATTTTAATGTTTTATGTTCTTTTTTGATTGGCAAAAAATATTTTGTTGATATTAGAATGGAAATTTTGTGTAAATAAAATAAAGGGATACAATTTGAATTGATGGGTACAAATATGTACCCATTCTAGAGTTCTGTTCTTCACTGACCAGTGGTAGCAGGTGAGATACAGTACAGCATGGAGTACAGCTCTGGTCTTCTTTGGAAGACTGTACTAGTCAACGTTCCATTAGCCACAGCAACAGAAATACTGTTCTAGTTTGCTACTTATGTTGTGATATATACTATGACCGAAGCCACTTGGTGAGGAAAGGCCTTATTTGGGCTATAGCTCTCAATTACACTTAATGACTGAGGACCATGGGAGGAACTCAAGTAGGAGCAGAGAGAGGCCAGAAACATGGAGAAAAGCTGCTTTTTCCCTCACTCACGGTCTCAAATCCAGCTACCATCCTCTTTTTTTATATTTATATTTCTAATTTCATGTATGTGTGTGGGCTTTTTGTGTGCATGTGTGACTATCTATCTATCTATGACTACTTGTGTACCTGGTGCCCGTAGAGGTCAGAAGAAGGCATCAGATGACCTGGAATTGGAAATAATAGATATTGTCAGTTGCCATGTAGGTACTAGGAATTGAACCAGGATCTTCTGGAAGAGCTCTTAACTGCAAGGCTATCTCACAAGCCCCTAGGGTACTTCCCTTATAAATCCAAAGACAATCTTCTCAGGGTTAGTCCTGCCCAAAATGGTCTCAGCTCTCCCACATTACTCATTAATCAAGAAAATACCCTACAGCCTTGCCTACTGCCAATTTGATTATAGAAGGCATTTCCTCACGTGAGCTTTCTCCCTTCCCAGATGAAACTAACTTGTATCAAGTTGTCAAAGCAAAGAAACAAACAAAACAGAACAAAACAACAATAACCACAGCAACAAGACCCAGTCAAACAAAAAACCAACCAGTACAATGACCATGAGCAGCATCCACTTAAGAGAAAATGATTTATTTTTGCTTACAGTTCCAGAAGGGATATATAAATAATATGACCCTATATAATGGGTATTTTCAGGGTGTAATTCATCACGGAGAGGAAGGCAGGACAGTAGGACTTTGAGACTGGTCTGGTAGTCAGAAAACAGAGAGAACAGGAAGTGGAGATAAGCTATTAACCCCCAAGGACTTCCCCTGGAAAAAGTTTTTCCAGTGATGCTCCTCCTCAAAAAGGTTTCAGAGCCTTCTCCCAAAATGCAGCCAACTTGAACAAGTTTTCAAACATTTAGCCTTTGGGGTCATTTGTATTCAAACCACCACAAAGACTTTTCCGTGTAGTAGTGAGGTAAAATGGTTCCCCCTTTTAGATGTTGGATTAGGAAAACTGACTCCTATACACAGGCACATGTAACACACAGCCCACTGAACATAAACTCACTTAGCACAGAAGAGGGTTTGGAGTTTGATTTGACAACATATTTGCTGCTAAGAGGGATGCAGTAAGTTTACATCAGGACCACTGAGATTTTCACGGGCAGGAATAAAAGCGTACTGTATGAGTGAAGGTGGGAAGGCGAGTGTGTAAAATTCAGATGTGGGATGAAAGAGACTTGCAGTATGCTGGAGGCTTCCTGGCTTTTTGTGAGACTTAGGTCATGGGGCTGCTGATGCACTTTTACCCATGAAGCCAAGGGTTTATTTTTAAAGCTAAAGTTCACATGTAAATATTTACTTCTGTTCATTTAATGTATTTTTGTAGTTAATTGTTTATCCTTTATGGGTATTAAATTTAGTTTGGGTATTTAAATTTTAGTTTAATATTTGAAATCGCCAACACGTTTCTGAATAAACGGTTTTTACAAAATCTATGAGCTCCTAACCATCACTCTTTCCTATTGTGTTCTCCCCAAAGACAAAGGAACTCAGGTCTTTGAAATGATTTCTGTGTCATTCACTTCCATGTAATTAAGAATTAACTCATTTAGTTGCTTATTCAAAAAACATGTGTCTGTGTCTATGTGTATAAGCATATGTGTATGTATGTATGTGTGTATGTATGTATGCGTCTGTGTGTCTGTGTATATGTTTATGTGTGTGTGTGCATACGTGTGTGTGTGTATGTGTGTGTATGTGGGCATACGTGTGTGTGTGTGTGTGTGTGTGTGTGTGTGTGTGTGCGTGCGTGTGTATCTGTATGTGTGTGAGTCCATTGCAGGTGGAGGTCAGAGAACAGCATTCAGAAGTTGGTTCTCTCCTGCCACCTTGTGGGATCCTGGACCAATTCACCCTGTCAGGCTTGCACCCCGAGCTTGCACCTGCCAGGCTAACTCAGCTGCCCCAACTCTCTGAGGTATGTGGGTTTTCAGCCTCGCAGTGAGTGATGTGTCAGCTTTCTATGCTCTTAACTTTTGGGTGGAAATCCTTTGCCTTAGTCTTTCTTTTCTCTGCCTACCTGTGTTTCATCTTCCTGTTTCCCCTTGCCTGGTATGTGCTGCATGGATGTGTTGGTATAAAATGCGATGATTAGCTTTTCTTCTTGCATGAGGCTTGGTTTTCCTTTGTCACTGTTTAAACCCAGGCTCTTCTCCCATGGTGGTTTTTGTTTGTTTGTTTGTTTGTTTGTTTTTTCAGTATTTTCTGACAGGCTTTCCCATACATTTCCCAGCCTCTGACCATCTTAGCCTTGAACAGCTTTTTCTCTAGGCCCACCCTACAGCTGTCTACCTTCTGACTACACCCTCATATCTTCTTGGGAATTCTCTCACCGGTTTTAATAGCAAAAGTCCCAGTTCTGGAACTTATTTGTCCTTCAGTCTTTTCTTGGGTCTGACCCCTAGCCCCTGGATTGAATTGAGCATGTTTTATCTTAAGTTCCTGGAATGGGAAATTGCAGAATTTTGGCAATTTGCCTGTTTTAAGTTTTTTTTTTTTTTAAATTTGAATTTGAGTTATAGCTTGACTTGCTATACATTTCTATGTTGGGAATATTTTTTTCTCAACCTGGTTTTCCTCTTTGTAATATTTTTGAACTTTCTCTTTGTTACTCGTAAATAATCATGAACTTGTCCCTTGCACAGCTTAATATTGAGTTGTATTGGGGAATCAGTGGTCTCGAAATCTCAAATCTAGAAATTCTTGTCCTCATCAGAGCAGTTATTAAACTGTTTCACCTACAGTTTTCTCCTCTCATTCAGCCATCTCAGAGAATCTAGGTATGTTTTATTTTGCTATTTTTTTGCTCTCCATTCTAATACCTTTACAAATGTGTGGTTTAGTTTAACAGCATGGCAGCATTATCCTGCCAAAGATAACTCAATATAGTAGTAAATTAATGGCCATTGGTTTTCTGTTGAGTTTTCTTCAATAAACAATGCTTTAATGACTATTTCTGTGTATGTACTTTTGTACACATGTGCAGAATTCATTCACTGAACAGAGAGACTAGGGCAGGAAAAATGACCACTGACAGTTCAGTACACACGCGTTTGTCTTGGCTTTAGTGCCGGTTTTACTGCTAAAGCCTTTTACATTCTCACCGATGCTTGCTATGATCAGATCTTTTAACTTTTGCAAAAATCATGAATGAGAAATTGTTTCTCAGATGAATTTGCAAGTAAAAGTTAAAAATACTTCCATATATCACTTATACACCAAATATTCCTCTTCTGGGAAGTGGCTATTTACATAATTCGTCTATAAATTCTAAACTAAATTAAATCCAGATAGGAGAAAACGAATGCCTCTAAATGTAAAAATAAAGCAAAATTAAAACTGAACAAGAATTATGGCTGATGTATCAATAAGATTTCACAATTTAAAATTAAATAGTTAAGTTCAAGAGAGGAGTACATTTAAATAAAATTTATTTATAATTTCTATCCCACTCCATTATTTTCAATGAGAAGCCTTATTTTAAAATTAAAATGGCAAATGAGCCATAAATACTGATTTACTATGACATATTAATCATGTTGGCCATGTCTTCATTGTTTATGGAACATTGCTAATGTGTCTCAGTCAAAGTAAATTCATTTTCAGAACTTTTAAGTAAAAACATTAAGCCAAAGAAATATTAAGTATAATCCTCGAGGTATAGGCAATAAGTATTAATATTTTATAGACTTTTTTTTTACTCCTCTCCAGAGGTGTCATCGATACTGCAAGTATAAAGCAGAGAGAGGACAGGAAGATGGGATAAGGCTTTCAAAATCTCAAAGCCCACCTTCAGTAATGTACTTCATGCAGCACAGCCTTACCTCCCTATAACCTCTCCAAACAGTGCTACTGACAGGCGACTGAGAGTTCAACTGCCTGACCCTGCGAGGGACATTTCTCATTCAAACCACCATGAAAGACTTTATTCCTATTTCAGGTCACAATCCACCACTGAGAGAAGTGGGGAGAGGAATTCAAGGCAAAACCATGGAGCCCATGGAAGAATGTTATTCCTCACTCTTAGCATTCCTTTTAGGCTCCGCCCCACAGTTACCTGGCAACAGCCAGGTATAGTGACTCACTATAAAAGAGGCTGCCTGCCCTGTCCTCACTCTTTTACTCACTAACTCTCTTATCCTCTCTATCCCTTCTCTTCTCATTCCCCTCCCCTTTCTCTCCACGTGTTCTCAGCTGTCTTCTTCTTCTTCTTCTTCTTCTTCTTCTTCTTCTTCTTCTTCTTCTTCTTCTTCTTCTTCTTCTTCTTCTTCTTCTTCTTCTTCTCTCTCTCTCTCNTCTCTCTCTCTCTCTCTCTCTCTCTCTCTCTCTCTCTCTCTCAGACTTTCTCTGTCTCGACTCCCTCCTCAATGCCCCTTCTCATGTTCTAAATAAACTCTATTCCATACTGTTGTCCTATGGCTAGTACCTCATGGGGAAGGAATGCCTCAGCATGCCCTCTTCCATTTCACCACACGACACCTCTACCAAACATATCCTATTTCTTTCTTTCTATTTTATAAAGCACAACACTCACCCTCTAGCTCTCTTCTTCATTTTCACTTATCTGGCTGTCTAGTATACCTTAGGACCACATCGAGGGATGGTGCTATCCATGGAAGACTGGGCTCTCCCACATCAATCACCAATCAAGACATTCTGTCACAGATATGATCGCTCATAGATGAACTCTCATGACCCATTTGCTTCGAACAATTCCTCAAATGTTTCATCTATCCCCAGTAAGTCTGCTTGTAACCAAGTGACAATAGAACCTAAACATCACATAATTCTGGTTCAAAGTAAAGATTAACCATAAGGTGCAGCTACCTAAATCTGACTTTGTATGAAGAGAAACAATACAACTTGGTACAGAAACGACTTGTGTTGGCACTTACTTCCAGAGATTTGGGTTCATGGCTGCCTGGGCCTGTGAGCTTGGGTAGAACATCATGGTAGAAGCTACTCTTCACTGATTCAAAGATGCAAAACAAGGAGGAGGGGGTTCTGGAAGAGATTGGAGAAAAGTACAAACTCAAGGATGCATGCGCAGTAACCTTCTGCTCACAAGTCAAGAACCCACTTGGAACCAGCTACAATGAATAGAGGGGCGTTATCTGTTCACTAGTGATGTCACTTATCCAAAGAGATTATAAAGTATTGAGCTGCTGTAAACTCACTGCATGTAGAACAACCTCATGAATGCACTCACAAATATACATGAGCTCATGACAAGTTCGCTTATCCCCCAACTACGGGGTGCTCTGCCTGTACGCAGCGTTCCATGAAACACCTTATTCTCTGCTCACTGAGGTGCTTCGCCCTGGTCTTCATACACTTCCTAACTACAAAGATAGCTCTCATGTGACTTATTAACTTAGGCATTTCTTGCCTGAATCAAATTGAAAATCAGAATTAACTATCCAAACAAGTAGAAAATCTTTCCAAGAAATAATTTTTTAAAAAAAATCCAATTATATTCATTGTTTAGGTATAAAGATGAAAAGAGAGAGAGAAGAAGAAGAAGAAGAAGAAGAAGAAGAAGAAGAAGAAGAAGAAGAAGAAGAAGAAGAAGAAGAAGAAGTGAGTGCCATCAACAAAGAGAAAGAGTAATTCTACAATTCATTTGTGCTTTCTTACATGGTGGCATAAGCATTTTTATGCTAAGAAATATGTGAAATGTCTTGAGTCAAGAGTCCAAAGGAATTCAGCTGAGTGGTAGTTTGTATATTTTTCACATTTATATTTCTCTATATTAGCAAGTACGCTTTGCTCAAAAGCTTCAAGTGAGAATGCTATTAAAATCTGTTCACTGTTAGGATCTCATTAATGAATAATACTTCCTTGAACTATTATGAAGATGTTAATTTGGGAAAAGTGTAAGTGAAATAGCCGTTTTATTAATGTTCTTGTTTTCCTGTTTTCAAATTCAAGATCAAGGTTTATTCTTTACTGAAATTTTAGAGAATAGAAGTAGTAAAATAAATGACCACCAAATTAATTTAATAAGTTTTTGTTTCTTTTTATCTTTGAAGTTTTATATTATTATTGAGATATTACTCATTTCTTACATTGTTCAGTCACGAGACACATTTTGATTTTTCATGCATGTATAGAGTTGTTTGTTCATCACACATAACAAATATTTGTGGGTCTGTGTACTGGAGGCTGTCCAAGGCGCTCTCTGGCGAGGCCAGGTGGGAGGGTTCAAGCACTGCTGCTGTTGCTGCTGCTGCCTCACCACTGCTGTTGCTCCGAGATGCTGCACTGGCTGAGCTGCACCAAGGCAGGCTTAATTAGCAGAAGGCTGACTAGCCAGCAAGGGGATCTAGGGGACCTCCTGGTGGTGTTTTGGGAGAGTGGTTCTCTTCCCTTGTGGCAGTGTTACAGCTCTTATGACAGACACTGTTTAACGATGGAGTAATTCTCACAGACCTTTTTTTCTTCTGGATATGATCTTTATATACACTTTTGGGGTGGGTTGGGGTCTGACAGTAGGTGCTTCCTATTGGCTCGGCCTGAGAGGATAAGGATGCCTCATCGACATGTGGAAGGGCTTGGGGTGTTGGCCTTGAATGATTGAATTGACAGCCACAAATCTCTCTATGGGCGGTGTGTGTGTGTGTGTGTGTGTGTGTGTGTGTGTGTGTGTGGCTATGTGAAAGGGGCTTGGTGCCAAGAGCAGGCAAAGCTACTACTGTCCCTTCAGGGTCTCCAGGGCTTCTAGCCTTAGTGTGACCTTACCAGGCTCCCTTTCATGGCCCACTGCCCCACAAATGTTGAACACAAACAACAAAATATTTGTGCTACTCCAAAAGAAATCCTATACTCGTTATTAGCATGCCAGTTTTTATTCAAACTGTCCTCATTATATAATATTCCAAACTGTATATTATAAGATTTACAAAGGGATATATTTCTTCATCATTTTAAAATATTTTAATTCAATTAATATGCATCCTGGATTGATTGGCAGATCTTGGCCTTAGAAGCTAGTGATCCAAGTCTAGGATGTATGAGACCCTGAGTTTGATCCCCATCAACAGGAAGTAATAATTTAAATGAATAAGATTGCAGACACAAATGCTGACACACCGATAAATGTATTTAATACAAATAGTCTAAAATAAATCTAGGTTGTCAGAATAAATGAAAGAAATTAGTAAACCAACTACATGTCACTTAAAATAAGCTAACTTTTTTCAGTGCTGAGGATAGAAACAGACCTTTATACATACTGGGTAAGCACTTTTGGGTGAGCCTATAACCACAGGTCTGAAACTCCTCCTTAGTATAGAGACATGTATAAGTGATGGAGTCAAAACAGGTATGCCATACAAGTAGCAATTGAGAAAAACTTGAGAAGATGTATTCGTGTGAGAAATACTGTATTTTAGAAAAATATTCCAGGGGAACAACAACAACAACAACAACAACAACAAAATAGCACTAATGACCATCAAAAGGGAGGAAGTGTGATGATTGTGAGAGCCGGAGGGTAGGGGAGAGTGCTGTGAAATGCTGCCCACTGGACAGGATGTGACTCTGGCAATCAGTAACACGCAGCAGATATGGGCACTCACACAAGGTCTGCATTAAGATGTACAGGAGTATAGTGGGGGGATCAGTAGGTGTGAGAAGAAGATAAAAGTAGGTAATGGGGGATGAATATGGACTCGATACATTGTATAAGCCTATGGGATTGTCAAAAAACTTAAAAAAAAAACCCTAATATAAAAGGCAAAGACAAGGATTTAAATTTTTTATTTTATTATTATTTTGAACTTACAGGTCCTTTGTGTATATTTAGTGGCTCCAGTTTTGTGTTTTTGTGGGATTCCTGTGTGTGAACATGTATGTCTTTGCATCTATATATGTTTCATGTGCTTTATCTTTGGCCCTCTTTCTAGTTTAATTGTCTTGTCACAATCCAATTTGTTTTTATTTATCTTATTTTATTATTATTTCTTTAAAATGTTACTATCTACAAAGAAGATATGACAGAAATTCAAAATTCATGAACAGGCCCTTGATTCTATGAACCCAACTATTCATTCTTATAGGAACGGCAAATATGCTGGGGTCACCAGAGGCTGAGGCAGGAGTGGAATAGTTGATGTTGGTCGTAGAGCCAATATTGCAACCAGACAGAAGGAATAATGTAAGTATTGATGGTAGTTGGTAGGTGTAGTCGCATGTACAAATATCTGTATTTATCACCATGCACCTAATTATACATGATTATAACTTGTCAAAACAAACTGAATGTAAAAAAGAAGAAAACATGAATGAAAGTCAAATAGGCATATCCCAAATTATAGCTGGGCACATTAGGAAGTCCTTTCTGTAGTTGCTACAACCATTAGACTGAAGGTTCACAAAAGTTCAGAATAACACAGTAAATGGGTCTCATAGATCATCCTATTAGAAATTACAGAATACACATTGTTTCTAAGTATGCAAGTCTTTTCATTACAAAAGATTTACAAAATCATAAAAGAAGTTTACTCTGGTGGTTTGAATATGGTTGGCCAGGGAGTGGCACTATTAGGAGGTGTGGCATTGTTGGAGTAGGTGTGGCCTTGTTGGAGGAAGTGTGTCATTATGGGTGTGGGCTTTAAGACCCTCATCCTAGGTGCCTACAAGTTAGTGTTCTTCTGTTTGTCTTTGGAATAAGATGTAGAACTCTGAGCTCCTCCAACACTGTGCATGCCTGGACTCTGCCATGTTCCAGCCTTGATGATAATGGATTGAACCTCTGAACCTGTAAGCCAGCCCCAATTAAATGTTATACTTGTAAGAGTTGCCTTGGTCTTGTGTCCCTTCACAGCAGTGAAACCCTAACTAAGACACATATACTTAAAATATTACAAATTATAAAATATACTCTTTAGCTCAAATGCAATTTATTTAGACATAGAGTTTTAAAATGATAAAACAGAAACAAATACTAGGAAATTAGACAACAAATATTTAGTAGTATATCAGTCAAAGAAGTTGCAAAGAAAATGATGAGATATATCAAATTGAATGAAAATGAAAGTACAATTTATCTAAGTATGTAAAATACAAGTAAATTGTACTAAACATGATAAAAATATACTACTTACAAATGACAAGAGGCATTAAATCAATAATGTAACCTGCTAGGAAGAAAAGCAAGAGCTAAATAAACCTGAAGAAGTCAACACAAAAGAAACAAATAAATCAGATAGGTGATTTCATCAAAGAAGAAATTACTCTACAGAATCACATCCTGAAAACATAAGCAACATGGAATAGATTCAGAGTTCAGGACTTCCAGCATCTAAATCAAACAATGTCCTTGCTAAGAAAGAAAGAGCTCATAAGCCGGTATTCCTAGAAACATTCATACAAGAATCCTCAACATAAGTAAACAAGATGTCTTAGAGTTCTCTAGAGAACAAGAACTGAGAGAATCTACCTATGTATTGTAAAAGAGGATTTGCTGGGTTGGCTTACACTACAGGGCTGGGCAGCCCAGTAGTGCTCATTGCACACTGGAGAGGCTGGAGATACAGTAGCTTCTTAGTCCAGGAAGCTGGATGCCTTAGCAATCCCAGTCTCATGCTGAAGTCTTTGAAGATTCCTAGAGTCTTTGGTTTCCCATCCATAATGAAAGCCTGAAGGAGTTAGGTTTTGGTGACAGGAAAAGATGGCATAGCAGAAACAGGCAAGAACACAAAGCAAAGACAGGGACTCAAGGAGCTCTGCTACTTCTGTGGACCTCTTTGTATCTGGAATACCCACTGCGGGAGGAACTTCTCCCCTCAGTTAACCTTCCTGGAATTTTGCTCTCAGACCCAGTGGGAAGATTCCTTCTTAGTTAATTGTTAACCTAATCAAGTTCACAATCAAGATTAACCATGACAGAATAAAATAATGGGGGATGGAACTAAGTGGGAGAAGGGGGGAAGGGGAACAGGAGTGGGGATCAGGTATGGAGAGAGTTTTGAGTGGGAGAACTGGGAGAGTGAACGGAAATTGATAGACAGACGTCTCTGGAACTAGCTAGAGACCTGGGGTAGGGATACTCCTGTGGCTGACTAGCTGGGTCTCCTAGAAGTGAGGGGGATAGGGAACCTCAAGTGGCCACCTCCTATAGCCAGGTGGGATTTCCAGTGGAGAAAGAGGGACACCAACTGGCCCACAAAACTTTCAACTTTCAATGCAAAATTTGTCCTGCCTACAAGAAATGCAGGCATAAAGATGGAGCAAAGACTGAGGAAATGAACAACTAATGACTGGCCCGACTTGAGACCTTTCCCATGGGAGAGAGCCAACCTCTGATACTATTAGGAAGACTCTGCTATGCTTGCAAACAGGCGCTTACCATAACTGTCTTCTGAGAGACTTAATCCAGCAGCTGATGGAAACAGATGCAGAGACTCAGAGTCAAACATCAGGTGGAGCTTGAGGAATCTTGAGGAAGAGTAGGGGATAGAATGGAGCAAGCCAGAGGGATCAAGGACACCGCAAGAAGACCTACAGAGTCAACGAACATGGGCCTACGGGGGGATCACAGAGACTGAAACACCATCCAAAGAGCATGGTTGGTCTGGACCTAATCCCCCTACACTTATGTAGCAGATTTGCAGCTTGGTCTTCATGTGGGTCCCCTAATAATTGGAGTGCAGGGTGTCTCTGACTCTGGTGCCTGCCTTTGGATACCTAGCTGGGCTGCCTTGTCTGGCCTCAGTGGTAGAGGATGTGCTGAGTCCTGCTGAGAAGCGTGGTGCCAGGGTGGGTTGGTACCCGTGGGGAGGGGGTGCTTTTCCTCTCTGTGGAGAAAAGGAGGTGGGAATGGGGGAAGGCAGTGTAAAGTTGTGACTGACTGGGAGGAGAGGAGGGAGTGTGGGGTCCAATCAGGATGTAAAACAAATGAATAAATAAATTAATCAATTAATTTTAAAAATTAACTATGGCAAGAAGTATTGGCCAACTAACCACCAGCAGACCCTTGTGTTGGTTAGTGCCACCAAGTGGGGGGTTATGAAGAGCTGACAGGTGTAATTTTCCATAAAAATGATATAAACAGAACAGCATTATCATATCAGTTAGTAGAGAAAAAATATTTGATGTACTAATGAAAAAAAAAAAACCTCAACAACCTAACAATCAAAGGAACCATTCTAACCTTTATAAAAGATCTACATAAACCAAAAGCAAACCTCAGATCAGTGTTGAAGAGTAGGGGCACCATGCACATGTACAACCATCTATTTACACCATAACATATTTTGATGTTTCCTTTTAAAGCCTAATCTCTAGTGTTTCTGTGTCTTAGTAATTCTGGTCCCAATTACTTATTGAGAGATAAAAACATGTTCACAAAAAGTACTTTCCAAGAATGTTCATAACTTCAGCAGTTTCACTTGTTTAAAAGACAAATCCCAGTAAGGGGAGGAGAGGAAGATATGATGTTCTATCCCTAGCCGGGGCGCTATTGGCAATTGCTAGTTACTGGGAGAGAAAACGTCAGTTTCCTTGAAATGAGTTTACCATGCTCCTGTGGAATACCACTGTGGTTCCTCATTCTGTCTTGCCACTGGGGTGTATGAATCCCAGTTGGGCAGATGAAATGGGAGGTGTTAGGCTACGAATGTAGCCTAAGATGGGGCCCCAGTCCTGGTAAGAAACAAGGCAGGCTGAGGTCAAGGTGGCGGGGCTTTTCAAATTCTGAGGTGTCCAGTTTCTGCATGAAGTTGGGAACAAGGGGGCCTTGGGGGGCCTGTTACCATAGGGGTGACTGTACAGAGCATAGAGGGGCCTTCTTCCAGAGACTTAGGCAGTGCAGCTCTGTATGAGGAACACTACCCACCTCCAATCCCCCACCCTGTGGTTCTTGATGAAAGAGACAGTCCTTGCTTGTCCAAATCGTTTATTGATGGTGAAAAATGGATGCATACAACTTACTCAAGGTGGACCAGAGTTTCCAGGAAGGGAAGCTTATATTGGCAAACTTCTCTAGACCAGCCATCTAGATACGTCATTAGCATGGAGATCTCTGTGCGAGGTTACTAGTGGTCGTGATCTTCATGTAGGGTGTTATGGTCACATGCTCCAGGACAGGAACCAGGTTGGGGACAGATCTAATGCTTACAGGACTCAGATATGAGAATACTGGGGTTTCTGAATCTGTTCAACCTTTCCAGTTTTTGTCTGGCGACACCGTTCCATTTGCTCCACACACCACAGATAGGAACAGCACAAACTGGACTTGGTGGATGACGTAAAAGACAGCACACAAAGGTGAGTGAGGAGGGGAGATTGGCATCTGAGCGGAGTAGGAAGAGGAAAGTCAATATTAGCAAAACACTTGTATGAAATTCTCAGGGAACTAATTGAAAGCACACTGTATGTCATCCTTCCAGGTCTTCATCAACAGGGAATGGGTCTGTGAACTTTAGCGTATTAACACAATAAAGAGAATAAATAATCTGCATGTAAGAACATAAATGTATCACAGAAGCATGCAGAGGAAAACTGCACGGACAATTGAGAATATATGGTTCCAGTTTACTTAGCAAACTATACTAGGCAAATGGATCTAAAAAAAAGAATCTGGCTAATGATTCCCAACTTTGACAAATTTGGGGGATATAATTAGTGGAAGCGACACAAAAATTTTCACTGCGAAATCTTGAAAATTTAATATTTCTTATTTTTATATAAATGCCATTTTAATATTTAAACACAGTACAGAAATTTCTTGGACTTGGTGTGCGTCATTAATAAGGTTTCTGGGAGTTGCAATTTCATTTTTTGTATTAATGGCCTTTTCACTTTAGTTCTCTGAGACAATAAAGCCATGGGCTCTCATTCTGACACCCAGTCTTCAGACTGAGGCAGAAATGTTTGGAAAGGTCTTGTTATTGGCTAAACTGTATTTGTAAGCACTACTGTTGATGCGTAGGGGGATGCGCAGCTAAGGATGAAATCACTCAGCTGATGAAGTTGCAACATTTTTTAAAAATCCATCTTTATTTGTCTTTTGATTTAAGAGCCAGCACATAATACTCAGGCCCTGGGAATCAAGATGAGAAAAGTCGTCCTAAGACTGGAGAAAAATGTAGTATTCATGGAGGACTTTTCAGCCTGCAAGAGTATGATTTCCCTAAAAACATTGCCAACCGCTGTAACAAGAATGTATGAGTTAATAAACTATGATATGGGACTGGGGAGATAGTTCAATTAGTAACATATGTAAGTGGACCACCTGAGTTCCATACCCCACACCCTCATAAAAATATCCTCCTTCCTTCCTTCCTTCCTTCCTTCCTTCCTTCCTTCCTTCCTTCCTTCCTTCCTTCCTTCCTT
>NC_034611.1:15073415-15110798 GCF_900095145.1 Mus pahari | reverse complement strand
CTCTTTCTTTCTTTCTTTCTTTCTTTCTTTCTTTCTTTCTTTCTTTCTTTCTTTCTTTCTTTCTTTCTTTCTTTCTTTCTTTCTCCCTTTCCTTCCTTTCCTTCTTTCTTTCTTCCTCTTCATCTCAAAGCTCCTTCCACGATCCCCCTAAACAGAGTCATGTTGGATAAAGCAATACTATACTTTGTGGTGCTTACCTTTGTACTAGATAGGTTTCTCTTGTTGTGGTTAATTCCATGACCAAAAGCAACTTAGGCAGAGGTGGGTTTGACTTACACATCCAATCATAGTCCATGATGAAGAAAAGTCAGGGCAGGAACTTAAGGTAGGCACATAGAGTCAGGAACTGTAGCAGAGCCTATGGAGGCGTGCTCCTTATTCGCTGGCTCTCTAATCTAGACTATATGCCCAGGGTTGTGGTGCTGTTCACAATGGGCTCGGGCCTCTCACATCAATCATCATTCAGGAAAAATGTCCCAATAACTTACTTAAAGGCAATCTGATGGAACATCTTCCCAATTGAGGTTCCTTTTTCCAGATAGCTCTTGACTTATGTCAGATCATAAAACATGGGCATAGATCAAAGTGATTATCAGGCTTTCTGAGAGGCCAAAGACTATGTTGTTAGTGCATTAAAATAATTTTGGAGGGAGGCTCCATATTTGCTAACCTTTCAATCTTCCAGCAAGTTAACTGCCTTAACAAGAAAATTACCAGAAATATAAGTTTTTCTTCACTTGGCATATAATAATTAATTGCATATAACCAAATATCTAAGCACTGCCATGAATTATTTTCATGAACATGTGATAATGGCAAAGAAAAATAAGTTTTTCATCTTCTGAGATCTTCTTCTTATTTTTCTAAACAAGGGCTCCCTTTAATATGTTCAAGGTTTTGAAATGGAGCAGTAATCTTTTCTATTTTTATGTTTCTTACTTCTTTGGAAGTTTTGCTATATTTCAAAACAGCTCTCAATTCTTCTCTTCCTTGGTTAAGCAGGAGAAAGGGCAGATGAGAACCTACAAAGCTACCTTAAAATCATGAAGGGACATTGGCTTGCTCAGAGTTCTTTGTGTCTATATCAACTTTCATCGTCTGACTGGAGTCTCGAGATTGGTTGTGCAGATTTTGAGTTTTAGTTCTGACACATATTTCTTTGTTGAGAAAAAGTTGATTTCTGTATAAAGACTCAAAGATGTTAATTTTTCATGATGAAGCAAGTGGAGAGGAAAAAGCTGTTACTAAGCCATGGGAACAAACATAATATCTTAGGAGATATACTGCATAAAGGTAGGCAGAAGAGAATAGAATATATGCTAACATTCATCAAAAGAAGAACAACTTTGGGGAAAAAAATAAGGTCTTTCTATTTCTTAAAAAATGTTATGCAGCTCATAGACAATTTGGAATTGAATGCATATGAAAACATAATCCCTGCTCTGAGAGCTTTATAGACACCTTGAGAGACAAAAGATGATAAGCAGAAGGCTTAAGAGACATCCCACAGTATTTTGGAATGTTAGACTATTGTAGGACTATTATATGAAACACATGATGGAGGGGCTTTCTCCATGCAGGTAGTTCATGTGTGGAACTTAATGAAACACATAGAGGTGTGTGGCATTTTTTGCTTAAGAAGTTTTTAGAAGTGTGTGGCAAGAACACAGACTACACACATGTGGATCACACACCTGCCAGTCCTGAAAAGTCAGGACGAAGCCACCATGGGGGTATAAGGTAATGTGAGAATAACTATCCAGGCTCATAGTGGCATCAGAGTTAGCTATGCCCTGTACTTGGTGGATGTTGGGATTCAGATAGCCCTCAGTTCTTTTCTTAAGTACAAACCCTGACCCAGATGTGGCCTCACCATTGCAAAAAAGTTTTTGTATTAGACAATACCTAGAAGGGATATCCTTCAGAGCAAGTCAAGGTCATAAGAGCAGGAAAGTACAGAAGGAAGAAGTATTCAGATGCGGGGGAGGGTATCAAAGATACTGCTCCCTCAAGCTCTGCTTGCAGGCTTATTCTAGTAGCTAAACAGTATGTAAGCAGCAGTGGGACAGATAAACTTGTTTATTCTTTAAGTGAAGTCAGAGTCGTGTGTCCCTGTATTCCTTTAACCTTTTCCCAGGTCTCTGTGATACCCATGGCTGCACTGGCATCACCAAGTGCACAGTGTAAGTGATGGACGAACAGATTGCATCATTACTCCTGATGACAGAGGTATTGCAGACAAGATGACCTTTATGGTTAGTTCAGAGAGCACTGACTTCTGCCTTGAAAGACTGAGAACCAACTTTCACTCTGAAGACAACTTGAGTAGAAGGCATACAGAAATAACATTCTATCTGCAGACGCCTGGAAATGGAAGAAAGGGAGATGCACAACTGACTAAACAGAAATGAGCACAAAATGTGTGTACATGTGTAGGTGTGTGCCTGTGTCCATGCATGGAGGTATATATGTTTGCATGTGTACACATGTGTATATATATATATATATATATATATATATATATATATATATATATATATATATACATATATATATATGCTTATGTGCATGTGTGCTTGCATGTATGCATGAGGGTATATGTGTGTACATATGTATATGAATGTATGTATGTATATGACTGTGTGTATGTGTATATACACATATGTGATGCATACATGTGTAAATATATGTGTATATGTGTGTGCTTGTATATATGCATGTATATGTGAATGAATTGTACATGTAAGTATGTGTGTATGAGTATGTGTATGTTCATGTATGTGCGTGCATATCTGAGGTGGTAGCAAAAGCTGTAGCATTGGTGACTGTGGAGAGCATAGGATGAGAAGAGGGTCCCCAGTGTGGGCACAACACAGTTTCACAGGGGTCTCATGAGTCTAGTGGACAGCAGTGTCTGAACAGACATTGCTCTTTGGCCTCTGTGTAGGATTTAAAACTTCTGGATGTTTTTCATTAAATTGCTGCAAATTATTTCATAAAAGTGTTTTTTAATCATTTTAAAATTGAAAAACATAACTTAATAATCTCACTCTTCCCTTTCCTCCTTTGAATCCCTCCCCACATACTTCCTTTTGTTCCCTTTGAAATACATGGCCTCCTTTTTCTTTACTTGATGTCTGTCTGTGTGTGTGTTCCTAAATATGTAATTACAATCAGCCCAGTCTGTTGGAGAGATATATGTGCATGTCATAGAATTTCAACAATGGTCAAAATACACAAGGCATGAAAACAACCTCAGTGTCTATGAAGAAACAGAAGGGTAAGAAGGTGTGAGCACATGGGTGTGTATGAGAGAGAGAGTAAGGATATTATAGAACCTTAAAAGAGGACATTATGGATGATCTGTAGATAAAAACATATTAAATGAAATAGCCTGGAAACACAAACTTAAAGGCTTCACGGGCTCACTTCAGTGAAGAAACTTTACACTGGAGTGGTGGTTCATAGCGGCAGGGAATAGGGTTCTGTCAGAGGAAAATGGAGCAGGTGTCTGTCAAAGGACACAGTGCCATCGCATCACAAGCATACAGACTATTTCTCCTTGCAGTAAACCTGTAGACTATATATTCCTTTTCATCTCTCCTATATTTTCTTCTCCTGTCAGTGGTATCTTTAAGTGCTTGGCCACCTCAATATTACCAAGGTGTTGTAGCTAATTGTCTCTTTAAGATTAATTACACTGACTGAATTGCATGGGCTTGCAGGATAAACAAGCTTAATGATTTGTAAACTTTATCCGTACCACATGTTCCTTGCTCTTTTCAAACTGAATCTTCACCACTGTGCATATTTGTTCACTTCAGTGATCCTGCACCCCCCTCACTGAATACAGATCTACATTCAGCACCTTAGATATATGTTGCTTAATTTCCAACACAAATATGACCCGCTGAAGCTAATATTGACTCTTGAGGGATTTTCCCGAGGACTGGTTTTTGGGCACATGAAATGAGCTTGCATCTGAAAGCAGAAGACAGGCTGCTGTGGAGAACTTTCTTAGGTACTGTACTGGCTAGTTTCGTGTCAACTTGACACAGCTGGAGTTATCACAGAGAAAGGAGCTCCAGTTGGGGAAATGCCTCTGTGAGATCCACCTGTAAGGCATTTTCTTAATTAGTGATCAAGGGGAGAGGTCCCCTTGTGGGTGGTGCCATCTCTGGACTGGTAGTCTTGGGTTCTATAAGAGAGTAGGCTGAGCAAGCCAGGGGAAGCAAGCCAGTAAGTAACATCCCTCCATGGCCTCTGCATCAGCTCCTGCTCCCTGACCTGCTTGAGTTCCAGTTCTGACTTCCTTGGTAATGAACAGCAGTATGGAAGTGTAAGCTGAATAAACCCTTTCCTCCCCAACTTGCTTCTTGTTCATGATGTTTGTGCAGGAATAGAAACCCTGACTAAGACAGGTACCCACCTACTCAATAGTGGCAGGCCCTACCTCATAGTAGAAACCAGTTATGTATCAACTAGTGCCACACTGGCACACTGAGGTCTTAAGTCCCAGTCCTATTGTCCTTCCAAACTATGAAGCAGTTTTCTACAGGGAAGTGCCAGCATAGCTCTTCCAGGAGACATGATGAAAGCCTGTGTCGAGGGTTCTAGAACCTCCTGCCCAGTGTGAGTTAATACAAATCCTGGCTGACTGTCATTGCTATTTCAAGAAAAGCAGAGCGGTTAGCATATGCCACGTGTAACATACCTTGAATCATTGGGTAACCTTTTTGGTCCTGTTAAAGGTGGCTTGGGCGCTGGGTTTGAATCACTCCATGACCTCATAGTCACCCCCCTCCCCAACTCATAAAAAGCCAAAGAAACCTGCAAGGTCAGAGAGATGATAAGGCAACGCTGTTCTCAGGAAAGAACCACTTGCCTCACCTTGCATCTGCACTGCTTCCTTTAAGCTGTCTGAAAGAAATTTCTAGAACCTTCCCTGGTGTTCTTGGGAGAAGCTGGGATTCTGGTGTACTGTGATGTGTAGTGGGATTACTTAAAAATCCAATTATGTTATGTGAATATATTTTTGTTTTAATTACAAGTGTGGGATATGATGCTGCTTCAGACTGTCCACAGCAGCTAACTATGATTTGCCTTGTGCTCTAGCAGGGGTGTGATTCTGCCACCCACAGTTTCTGGAAGTTTGTGACATTTGGAATTCTGGAGATCCTTGAGAGGGTATAAAAAGCTAGAGCCCCAAGAGGGGTGGTGGCTCCTGCTCCTCTTGATGTTGCTGCTCCCCCTACTGCTGCTGCTCCCCCTGCCACTGCTGCTCCACCTGCTGCTCCTGTTCTCCTTGATGTTTCTGCTCCCCCTGCCTCTGCTGTTTGCTTTTCATTGGTTGCTGGTTGGAGATATCCTAACACTGTAGATCATCAATCTTGCTCCCAAGGAACTCAATGCCCCTAATCAGCAGGAAGCAGTCTAATGAGATTCATACCCCTCCCCCCTCACAGTTCTTTCTCTCCTACCTAGTGTTGGGAGTTTGAAAGGGAGAAGAGTGGAGAAGGGTGGTAGAGAAAGGAATCCATAAAGTAGCTAAAAGTGTAGTGACAATGGTGAGGCAGCTCTAGGGCTGGCTGCAGTAGAGGGTGGCTCTTTCCCAGCAGGGAAGGGTGTCCCAACATGGCTGTGCTGTGGTTGCCCACACAGTTTGTTCCTCCCAGATATGATCTGGTAGTCTGGTCATATTTTCTTTGTTCTCCAAATACAGCTGTCACTCTGCATTGGAGGACCTACTCTAGACTTTAGTTAGTAAGTGCCAGTGTTTTTCTGTGATGGCTTATCATACATAATTTAGTTTTTAATAAATCTCTTGCCATATTCCTTATAAACTAGCTAATCTTGACTTATTACATAAAACATATGCCAACAACTCTTACCCAGCTTTCTAAACTACATTGGAGCCTCTCCATCTCATAATATGTTTAGATACTGGGTTTTTAAAAGAGCTTCAGTTTTTAAACATTCTGCTTAGAGTAAGACACTGAGTGACACTTTGATTGGTCATATTGGGCAGAATACCTGTGCTTGACATCTTGGCTCTGTCAGCCTTGCCCCAGCCTATCCCAAGAAGATTCTTAGATCATTGCCTCCTGGACTTCTTCAAGCTGAAGTTCTTACTGTTCATGCTTCCAACTTGGCCATAGCAATCCAGCCATCAGTACTAGTCTAGATAGAAAATTGGGCAATATTAGAATTCAGTGTGCCCTTAAATATGCTCTGTCTTTTAATTTAGCCCCCAGCAGTGAGAGGATAAATATTGACCCTGATCTTTATTTCTTTTTAAGTGAGCACAGATAATGATTGCACATTTTTAGCTTTCTTGACAAAATACATTCTATTGCGTAGCTAGCTTTTAAGTTCCCCAATGGAAATGTCTAGCTGTTCAGTACAGATTCTTCTGAATCATCATCCTTTCTTGTCTAAAACTGACTACTGTTCTGAAATCTACCACCATAGGGGATCATATCAAAATAGACTCCCATGATAGGAACTCTTGGGGATGGTTTCTTTGGCACAAATATTAGTGTGGTTCTTATATTACTGTGGCAAATGGAAGTACTCTGGTGACTTGTCATTGCTGTGTGACCTGCCTTGTGTGGCCATACCTTAGTTTATTCTTACACTTGAACACTCACTTTGTTGTTATCATAAATGGTGTTCTAGTGAACATGCCTCTGCTCATCTTTTGGTGAACACATGTATTAAGCCCATTTCTGTATGTTTCTCATGTTCGGGGCTTGAGGGAAATGAATAAACACAAGCAATATTTGAGTAGCATGGGCCAGGAGAGTGTACATTCATGGTTTTGGCCAGTAGTCAGCTGAGTCCTAAAATTGTTGGTTCAAGGATAATTTGACTTTTAATTGCCTTGGGCTTTTTCCCTAGGACTATTTCTATGGCAAATACAATTTATAAACATCATAGGAGACTCCCAGGGATGTTCTTAAGGCTCATTAGCAGTAGAACATGAAGTATTGGATATTCTATACAGTTCAGTCATGGAAATGTGTGTTTCCCAGGAGTCTTACTTAATGTCCTTGATGCTTGCTTGGGTTCTAGCAGGAATGTACATAGGATGCCCTACTACTGTGCAGTGGTAGCAGATAGGTTTAAGCGTGTGTGGCGACCCATGCACCATCCCTGCAGGGCCCTGTGCTGCTACTTCGAGATGATCATTACTAATGAGTTCTGTTCATCCCCGTGTTTGCAGAATCAATTCAAAACTTATCTAAATGTAAAATAAATGACAGTTCTTCAAATAAAAAGCCGAAAGGGAATCAGAAACCTAAGTTGGGATGGTTCAAGAGATAAGCTTTCGGTGGACTGCAGATCAATCTTGGTAGCAACACTACAGTCTCGTTGTTGCCTGCTTCTTTGTTTGCACTCTGAGAATAGAGTGGACACACATTAGTGGAGACTAAATCATTGTTCTCTATGCTTTGCATGGGTGTGTTACTCAGAAGATGTACCGAGGTTTGGGGGATGCTTAGAAGAGATACAACTTACCTCTGAAACTCAGACAAGTAGAAATCTACACCTGTTTAAGGAGACATCTATCCTTACAGAAGAACTGAAAGGTATGGGCTCTGGGAATGGGTTTTTGCTTGACATAGTGGTTGTGTGATTCTTCCATCACTGTTGTAAATGGCGGTCCTTTGTTCATTTTTCAGGATCTCGTTTTCTATTGTATAAATGTACCTTACTGCTTTAGCCAGTGGTAAAAAGTG
Source organism: Mus pahari (assembly GCF_900095145.1). NCBI lineage: Eukaryota > Metazoa > Chordata > Mammalia > Rodentia > Muridae > Mus > Mus pahari. The sequence goes on along the minus strand of NC_034611.1, from coordinate 15,103,056 downwards.
TTTTTATTGAAGGGTCACTATTCTAATTAAATATTGATCCCAAGATTGCGTGGGGCAGTCAGTTACTACAAATGACTTATGGCTGGATTCTTCAACTAGTGTCTCTCTGGGGTATAACCCTGATGCCAGCTGGGATGCCGCTGGACTGCATTCTCACCTGGGGTCTTGCTAGGGGAGAACTTCTGTGACTCTCATTCAGAATGCATAATTTATCTCCTTAGCTTGATGGCTTAGGGCATTTGCTTCCTGTTGGTTGTTACCTGGGGTCTATCTTGAGGTCATGGAGGTTTCTTAGATATTTCTAACATGACAGTTTGTCCTAGGCCTGCAAGAAAATTTCCATTTCTTTAAAAAAGCTCTGCTTTCCATTCCAAAGACTTTGACTTTGTGAGGTCTATGCAAGATCATCTCTATTTTGCTTAATTTAAAACTTCAGCTTACCTAGAAACTAGGTACTTGCCAAAGTCCTTTCTTTTATTTTCTAATGTAATCTAGTGAGAGGACTAAAAATCTACCCATTTAGCCAAACAATGCATCCCAATTACCCATGCCAGGTGTCTTCTAACAGTTCTGCCACACTCAAGGGCATTACCAGATGTAGATTATAGAGGGCAATGATCTCAGATTGTGGCTATAATGCTCTTTAGTTTACTGGATCTGTGTTGGATAGTTTTATGTTAATTTGGTGGAAGCTAAAGTCATCCAATAAAAGGAGATTCTCCATAAGTTCAGGCTGTAGGCAAGCCTGTGGAACATTTTCTTATTTAATCATCCATGGGGAAGGGCCCAGCCCATTGTGGTGGAGACATCCTAGGCTGGTGATCCTAGCTTCTATAAGAAGCAAACTAAGCAAGCCAGGCTGGGGCAAGCCAGTAAGTAGTATCCCTCCATGGCTCCTGAATTAGCTCCTGCCTCCAGCTTCTGGGTCTGTTTGAGTTCCTGTCCTGAACTTCTATGATCATGTACAGTGATATGTAATTGTAGGCCAAATAAACTGTTCCTCCTCAACTTGTTTTGGTCATTTTGCTTCATCATAGCAATAGAAATCCTGAATAATACAATATGTGTTGTGATTTTTTATGATGCAATTTGAATACATTGTTTTTTTTAAATTTTATTTACATTTCAAAAGTGAACCCCTTTCCTAGTTTCCCTTCCCCAAACCCCCTATTCCCTCCCTCCTCCCCCTGCTTACCAACCCACCCACTCCTACTTCCTGGCCCTGGCATTCCCCTATACTGGGCATAGAACCTTCACAGGACCAAGGGCCTCTCCTCCCATTGATGACTGATTAGGCCATCATCTGCTACATATGCAGCTAAAGCCATGAGTCCCACCATATGTTTTGTTTTGGTTGGTGGTTAAGTCCAAGGGAGCTCTGGGGGTACTGGTTAGTTCATATTGTTCATCCTAGGGGGCTCCTTCAGCTCCTTGGGCACTTTCTCTAGCTCCTTCATTAGGGACCCTGTACTCCATCCAATGGATGGCTGTGAGCATCCACTTCCGTATTTGTCAGGCACTGGCAGAGCCTCTCAGGAGACAGCTATATCTGGCTCCTGTCAGCAAGCTCTTGTTGGCATCCACAATAGTGTCTGGGTTTTGTGGTTGTTTATGAGATGGATCCCCAGGTGGGGCAGTTTCTGGATAGTCATTCCTTCAGTCTCTGCTTCACATTGTTTTTTAAAGGATCTTAAAACAATCAGTTTTATCAGTTTCACTGCAGATATACGAGGATTTGGTTCTGTGGATTTATTTATTTATTTATTTATTTAATCTCTCTCTCTTTGTGCGTGTGTGTGTGTGTGTGTGTGTGTGTGTGTGTGTGAATGTTTTCATGCCATAGCATGCTTGCAGATATGTATGAGGAAGGCAGAGGACAGTTTTCCGGACCATCCTCCCAATATGTGAGTTCCTGGAATTGAATCCAGATCATCACACTTGGTGGAAAGCATCTTCCCAACGGTCCTTCTCATCAGCCTGTCTAGAAACATTAGCTTTCCTGGTCTAATGAGAAATTCCTTTCAGAGCAAGGCTTTCCTCCACTCTTGATTCTTCTACTTTCCTGATGAATTTGTAATTGACATCTCAGTCTCCTGGATAGAACTTGTCATTACAAAGTGTTATGAGGAAATTACATGAATGCTAACTATTCTGGAAATAACTGAATTGCCATTCTGATTTTTCTCCACCATGAAATGTGGCTAGTTTCACATAGTTCTGCCACCCTTGGTCAGCTGAGGGAACCAGTGCTTTTTTTTTTTTTTTTCAGAAGTACACAAGGATAGTGCTGCTTGGGTCACTAGATGATCTTCTGTGCTATCTTCTCCCTTTCTGGACTATTAGCCTCGTGTAGGAACAGGTTCACTAAGGGCTTCTTGTCCTAGTGACCCAGAGCCAACATTCGACTCTTATGATAATCTTTCAAAAGAGGCCTTTAACATGGAAATATCTCCTCCCACACACAAACTGTTTCAAGACTATGAGAAATGAAAGTATTTGGCACAGAGGCAGACACATGAAGTGTCTGAGTTTGACTTTTTAGAACTACAGTGTTCAGGTAGGCGTAATGGCTTTCTTTATCCCCTGTCTGCTTTCATTTAAGAACAGGGGTGTCACTTGCTGACTCCTGCCACCCAAGAGTAATATCCTGGTTAGCCATGCCGCAGAATTGTCACTTGTGCAGATGAAATCACATTTTCATGTTAATGCTCTACATAGGAGGACTCTCTCTGGAATTTATGGTCATTTGTGGTCCTGTTTTCCTAGGATGCACAAAACATTTCCTATATTTTTTTTTTTGGAATACTAATCTCAAGTGGCTAATCTCTGATAGAGTGTGTTTTGGTACAGTTCTAACATACTCTCTGAACAGTGTTGTATACTTCCACCTAGTCATCTGAATTCAGATTTTGTTTTATGTCTCAGGAGCCTGATAGAGAATACAGCCTATAGTACTATTGTTTTTGATCCATGCATAATGTCACATTTCTATGATTAAAGTATAATATAAAACAACAGCATTTAAAATTTATGGGACTAGTCATCTGTATTTTCTTATATATAGATGTTAGCTATTGAGTTATGTTATCTTTGATAAGTAAGCTGCAATTTATAAAACCATAGAGGTTAGGTATATAGTAAAAGATATGGGAAAGGGTTGGATTTCCCCAGGAAAGGGAAATAGATTAGTTTTCGATGGGTGGAGTGGTTAGGAGTGGGAGAAACAAACATGCACAGGGAGGGAAGAGGAGATGAGGGAGGGAATACAGGGAGTGACAACTAAAATTAAGGGATATTTGAGGGTTCACATGGAAATCTAACTCCTCTGCCTCCTATAACTCATCTTCACTATCTCGGGGTTCCACTGGCTCTGCCTAGTGTTTGACGGTGGGTCTGTGCTCCTGTTCCCACAGTCACTGTATGACTGCTGACAATTGGGTTAGGCACTGATAGATGAGTACAGCAAAACCTTCATTAGGAATCATTACATTTTCTTGACAGTCATGTTTGGTTCTATCTTGGGTCTGTGGGCTATTCTGCTATTGGTTCCTGAATATCTAGGCAGTGTTAGGCATTGGCTCCCTCTCTCGGCATGGGCCTCAAGTTGGGCCAGTCATTGGTTGGCCACTCCCACAAGTTCTGCACCATCTTGCAGCACATCTTGCAGGCAGGATAGATTGTAGGTCAATGGTGTTGAGTCTGGGGAGATGTCTAGTCCTGCTGCTAGGAGCTTTGCCAGGTAATAGAAGATGGCCAGTTTAGGCTCCATGTTCCCCATTACTAGAAGACTTCACCAAAGTCACCTAGTGGTTCCACTTCACTAGGTCTCCACATCACCACCCCCAAATGCCCCCCTCAATTCGTTGTCTCTCACAATACTCTTTCCCTCCATCTCTCTCATCTTCTGCCTGATCCCTTCTGTTCCCATCCCCACCCACCTCTAGTCAACACCACAGAATCTATTCTATTTTCTCTGTATCCATTCATCCCTCCTTGAGCCCTCCTTTCTATTTAGCCTCTGTGGGTCTGTGGATTGCAGTATTATCCTTTACTTAACAGCTAATGTCTACATAATTTGACTGATAAAAACAATGGCATCATGAAATTAGCAGGCGAATGGGTGGAACTAGAAAAGATTATCCTGAGTGAGATAATCCAAATTCAGAAAGACAAACATGGTAATGATGATGTGTTTAAATGTGTGGTGGTTGACTGTAACTATTTGCACAAATCACATTCTATTTCAGAACCTCAGTGAAATAAGGCAAAAGATGAGAATATCTATATGGCCTTTAAGCCTCCTTATTTCTAACTTCAGAAGCTCTACTGATTGTACTCTTGGCTTGTCCTCAGTGTGTGAACTCCTCCTTAATTACCAGTGTCCCCCAGGTTCAAACAACTGTTAACTTTCACTTGGATTCATGTCATTTTCTCTTACCTGATCATCATGTCTTCATTGTTTTCCCCAAGGCAAATTTGATGCAACATACAAATTAACACCAAAAAAAAAAAAACCCAAACAAAACAAAACAAAACAAAACAAAACAAGAAACAATCTAACTACTAGACTGTTCCCTTTTTTTCCAATTTCTGCCAAATGGCTTTTTCAGAAAATCAAGCCCAAGATCATTACCTTTTTGGTTGATTAGATTTGGTCCATTTCTTCATTTTTTTCAATCTACCACTTACCCAGGAACATAAATATTTCTATTCCCTGAAGGTCTACCATTACCTCCCATCTTTTAGACCTTCCCTCTAAGTAGGCCTGCCTCTGCTGTGCTTCACCTGGCTAACACACAGTTGCCATTCATGTGTAATGTCTCTGCCTTCACTCTCCTCCGAGTGAATTCTATTAGGCTACAGTGATTCTCACACAGTTTCCTGTGTTCCTTTATGACATTTTAGTTAAGCATACCATAATTGTGTGTGTAATATGTGACTTGTCTCTAGGCCACAATGACCTTTGTGACAGCATCAGAAAGAGGGAGAAATAGGATGGCCTTGTTGCCGCCATACTTAGACTTGAAGCAGATGGAATTGTGAAGGTTATTTTCTGAGAAAGGAAATGTGGTGAAAGCAGCCTCATCTTTCCTGGAGGTCTCCTCACTTCCTGTGAGTTGTCATTGTCAGCCCAGTCAGGGTCTGACATAAGCTAACAGAGTTAAGAATCTGAGCAACTCGGAGAGGATGACTTCACAACGCATTGTGAAGTTGAGGACTTTATTCCCACTTTCTTTCCTGTCCTAAACAAAGTATTATTTCCATTAACAACCCCACCCCTTTAGCAGAATGCTGACTTGGCTCCTTAGTGAAATAAAATGATAATCCATTTTGAATTTCAAAGGAAGGAATTGAAAGAGTAAGCAATTACTTTTTTATGATGTAATATTGATCACAATCCAACATTTCTATTGACCCAACAGCATATTAATTATTGATGGAAATTGCATGAGATTCAAACTCAATTAAACATTATTGTCATCATCTCATGTTAATGCTACATTTATCACAAGACTGCTACCTGCTAGATAATTTGAAATGTCCTTTTCAGTGTGGCACTGTGAGTCATTTGCTTCACAGTTGACATCAAGCAGATAAAGGGCTTGCTTTCATTAGAAACTAAACCACATACTCAGATGTTTTACTAGTTTTCATTGGGATGTTGTACACACAGGGGAACATTAATCTATTGATGTGACTTCCTCAAACCAAAGATGAAAGGAAACAATCTTTGCTCAGGATAATTTGTCTGTTCTCATCAGAGAAGTTTCTACACACACTGGAAGGCATAGTAATGCAGATTCACAAGTAACTGAAGTACAGAGAATAAATGTTCAGCCACAAACATGATACCTCTAACACACATATCATGCACACACACAGACACACACACACACACAGAGGGAGGGGGGCCTCAGGTTCCATTGTTGTGGGGGAGGGGCAGAACAATTGTAAGATTAAGAGATCAGAAGGATGATATAAAACAATTTCTTCTGGATTTGTCAGAAGCGCTGCATCGATAAAATTGTGGCAGCTGTGGCTTCCTGCATAAGATCTACTGAAGATTAAGTTCATCAGCATTCTATCACGGAGGGAGAGGCTCATGAGTCCCCACCCTTAGCTAAAGAGTGAAGGACCGTTGATGGCTTCTGGAGGTGGGAGAGAAAGTTTTATTTAGGGTTGTGGCCCCACCTTTACCTCCACCTCAGGGCCTATATCCATGAGTATCTGAGCAACACTAATTGGACTCAGTTGGTTACTTAAGAAAAGGAGAACACAGAGTTGGGACTTAGTGGGGAGGTGTAGAAGATCTGAGAGGAGATAAGGTGGGGTGAGATGGCAGTAAATATATATTGCATAAAATTTCAAGAATTATTAATATCATATATACCACTGTGTGATAATCTGTATGCTTTCCTGGGTTTCTTACAAATCATTATACACTGCATGCCCGCTCAATGCTGAGTAAATTCAGCAAGACAAGCTGTATCATCTAATGTTGCATTATCTCATATATCCAATTTTTTCATAGACAATACTATGACATGAGACCATTGTTATAAGAAAAGTTCTTTAAAAGCCATATATATATATATATATATATATATATATATATATTGTATACAAATATGTGTGTATGTTTATATGTGTTTCCCTCCAAGTTTCAATGAAAATACTTATTCATGTTTATACTTGGAGACCAATTCTTCTGTGTATCATTGTAATAGAAATTTAAATGCATAGATGAAATAGACTTATTCTTATAGATTTTACAACATTAGAGCCCTCTCACAAAAATTAGAGCTACTTATTAGTTCAATAAAGTCTTAGTAAAAGGTAACATAGTCCCCAAATGATAAGGAGTTAGAGTGTGTCATGATGAATAAATGTCTGGTTACTTGGAATACAGGCTTGATGTCTATTGTTGTATAAAAGTCTTTCATGAGTAAGAAGAAAGCACTTCTACAGTTCAGTTGCTAATGTAGGCCTTAAATTCTCCATCCAACTCTCATTCAAAGCTCAACTGAATCCCTGGTTGCTTGTATAGTTATCTACTGAGAAGTTCAATCTCTTACAATGTTGGGATGGAGTTAGACAGTTCCTGTAGCTGAAATCACCTAAAGCCTTACATTGGGTGGCAGGGTCCATCAGAAATGTTTTCTTAGGGCTGAGAAGATGGCTTGCTGCTTAATGTTTAGTTTACCTTACCTCAGGTAGAAAGATGTCCTTTCTCCATGGAGGCCAGATACGCATCTGATTATGCCTCAGAATTACCCAATCCAAACCTCCTTTCAGAAATCCATGGCCGAAGATTCATTTAGTCTCCCTTGGCCATCGATGTATTAAATTTCGTGGAATTCTAAAAAATAATAAGTTAGCTATTGTGTTAGTTATTTTTTTGGTGTGTGTAAGACAAAGCTTACTGTTTTAAAAAACTAGAAGAAAGGATTTATTTATTTTTTACTATAAAGACAAGATATTTAATGATATAGATATTTTTAGCCTGCTTTATACTTTAAGCATTATATAAAATACCAAAATGTCAAAGTATACCACAGTTGTATGTACAATTTAAAATTTATTCATTCATTTATATTTAGTTATGGGTATGTGTCTGTGTATGTATATAGGCTTGTGCACACAATTACAGGCACCAATGGATATCAGAAGATGACATATCTCCTGGAGCTGGGGTTATAGGTGGTTGCAAACCACCCAGTTTTGGTGCTGTGAAACAAATTTGGGTCCTCTAGAAGAGAAGACCATTTTCTTGACTTCTGAGCCATTTCTGTAGCTCTAATTTTTGACATTGTAATGTTCTAATTAAAATAAAATTTAAAGTGGAATTATGTCTCAGTACTTTTCAAGTATTCTGAGCCCACGGGTTTGCTATGGCCTAAGTCCAGTTGGATAAAGAAATTCAGACACCAGGAGTCTCAGGTCCTGTTCCTTGTGTCTTCTTTCTGAAGCATAGGTGGAGCTGGCAGTTATCTGAGGTTTGCCTTTGATAACAGTGAACAGCAACTACCTGCAAGGAACAACAATCTGCACACATCCAGAGCCTCTGCGTCATTAATTCCTTTGATTAGTGTAAGTTATCTGACTCAGTCCAATGAGATCTGGTGGGAGGCACTCCCCACGTCATGCCTATTATCTCTATAATAACTGGTGAAAGAGTAGCCTCCAGCCTATCAACGCCCTGGTAGGACTTGGTGATTTGATGCAAATTCCCATTCTGTTTAAGGGGTTGTGTGAAAAATCTGAATTTTAAAGTCACTAACACTTGTATTTGGTAGGAAAGGATCTCCTTTGGATTTCCAGGATCTCTCCCATTAGCCAGAGACTTCCTGTGCAATATACATTATTTTCCAATTCTTTGAATATTCTTCAAGAGTTTTGACTTTTACCGTGTATGAATACTTCATTCTATCTTTGTTTTTGCTACTGTTTATTGTTATGAATTTCAGGGCTGAGTCTCCTTATGTGTCTTAGGTTGGCTTACAGTTTACTTTCCATGATTTCTGTCTGCTGTGGCTGTTTATGTGTGCTAATAGCATACATACAACGTGTCTTATACATTCATATTTGTATAGTATATGTAGGATGTATAGTATATGTAGTAAATATAGAGAGAGCTATGTACATAGTATATGGAGGATATACTCTAGTAGGATGGTATTGGGCGAACAACCTACTCTGTCAAAGTATGAAAGAATGTGATTCTCATGTTTTGGGGATTCACTCAATTTAGTTTATTACCAATTCATTGTCTATTTAAAATCCATCAGTATATTTTCAAGAAGACTTAAGACATAGGTCAAACACTCTACCATAATCTCAAGAACTTGAGCAAAGATGGAACATGGAATGCCATACTAGAGAAACAAGGACAGGTGACCACTTGGCCTGGCTCTCCAACAGCAAATGCTGTTAAAAATGGAACTCTTCAGGCAAACCCTCATGGCTGAGTGCAGAAATCTCTCCCCTGTGTGCATGCTCTGCCTTACATTCCTTCTTATAGATTCATTATATAATTTCATTTGGTTAGGGCTGTCTTTATTCATTTGGAGAGTCTTGATTTATTAGAATATTAATATATATTTCCACCTCCCTTTATGGGAATCTACTTAACAAGGAGTGTATTGTAAGTCAGATATTAATAAAGTAATGGGTTTTCAATCAAGAAACAGATTCGATGGTTGTTGTTCTTCACATTCAATGGGTCCCTTGCTTTATTCCACATGACAGAGAACTGGATTTTGTGGGAGAAGTTAAACGAAGGGTTTTTCTGTGGAGAGACATCTACGGAGAATCTATCCAAGTGGCAGGACCTTCAGTGGGGCAGGGTCGGCAATGGTACCCCAAAACAGCAATAGACATTTGTATTTCACATCACTGGTGAGTCCCATCCTGCTCAGAGTAGTAAGTTAGGGATAGAAATAATTTATAAGAAATTATTTAGGAAGACATGGCAGTGTGCCCAGAACAACAAGTCCCGTGGTCAGCAGAGGCGTCTCAGGCACAGGGACATCATCAGCTATCCTTACATCATTCATTCTTCAGCACTGAGTGGTCCCTCTTTTATAGTCAGCTACTTCCTTCTATAAGCAGAGTGTTTTTTTGTTGCAAGAATAGCAGCAATATTTCCTTCTAATCTCTTCCATTCCTTCTGCTGTGTCAAGTCTAGACAGTGGAAGATGTTCACAGTAATACTGTCTCTGAAGGCAGCAGACAGGGTGAGAGCAGAGATGATCTTCAAACGTTCTTAACTTTACTGTAGTCACTGGCAGGAAGTTATTCAAATGAGAGAGTAGAAGACAGATAATTAAAGCCATTCTGCACAGGGAAGAGGAGGTCCCTAGGTGGGTGGAGAACCAAGGAAAACATGAACAGTTTCAGGCCAGAGAGCCAGGGTGGTGGCCACTGTCTCAATCTAACAGTTTGCCAGCCTTGCTACTGTTTGTCACTGTGTGGTGCAGCGACTAGGCCCGTAAGCAACAGATTAATACAAAGCATTGAGCATTTAGAAAATTCCAAAAGTCTAGAAGCCTCTTGCTTGGAATTTACTGACTTTGCAAGAGACCAAACCGTCCTATTTTTGAGTGAGATTTCTGGAGTAACTTGTAAAAAAAGAATAAATAAAATAAACACATTTTTTTTTCTTGAGCAAATGTAATTTTTACAAGAAAGTCAAGGCTTTCGCAATATGGAAAGAATAGTTGCTGAATCAGGAAATCACAAGATGGGATATTAACAGGAAATCTATGCAATTTTCTGAACTCAGTCATCATAAATTCCCAGACAATTAAACTGAGGCAAACATTATCATTTAGAATCAACTTTTACATGGCTTAAAGATGTTTAAAAATAGCAAAATATACAAATACATGCTGGTGAGAAATTGCACCCTCGTGAAGAAAAACCTGCTTCTACAAAACATATTTAATATTCTACATTGGAAACCATACATAAAAGTGAGCATTGTAAAATGCTGTGCCTGAACTCTACTGTTCGGACATCCTCTAGCTTCAGAGAATTGTGATCCCACTTACACATCTTCATGTTCCCAGTTTCTGGTTTCCTGAGTGTGTAGGTGACTATCATTATACCATTAAATATCATGAAATACACTATACATTTGTCGGCAGTTATATCTTGCGGTTGTCTTTTTATAATGTAAGTGATTTCTCACACAAGAGGAGAGAATAATGCACATAAAATTTATAGCATTTCAAACATCCTTCATTGTGCTTGAATATATATTCCAAAGAATTTATGAATTGCTGTTAAAATTAACTATAGGCTTTCTCAAGTGGGGAATTTATCATGCAGCTAAACAAACATTATTCTTTTGAGAGAGTAAAGTGTGGTTTACACAAAAACCTGGAGCTATTTTGCTTGATGAAATGAGAAATTGCAAATCAATCTCTAAGAGACTTAAATTCATGAATTTCTTTCTTTTTTTTATTCGATATTTTCTTTACTTACATTTTTTATTACATTTCAAGTGTTATCCCCTTTCCTGGTTTCCCCTTCAGAAACCCCCATCCCATTCTCCTTTCCCTTGCTTTTATGAGGGTGTTCCACTACCCACCTCCCCACCTCTGTTTCCCCCAGCCTGACATTCCCCTACTCTGGGGCATCTAGCCTTCAAAGGACCAAGGGTCTCTCCTCTCGTTGATGTCTGACAAGGCTATCCTCCACTACATATGTGACTAGAGCCATGGATCCCTCCATGTGTACTCTTTGGTTGGTGGTTTAGTGCCTGTAAGCTCAGTGGGGTCTGGTTGGTTGATATTGTTGTTCCTCCTATGGGGTTGCAAACTCCTCCATTGGGAACCCTGTGCTCAGGCCAGTGATTGGCTGGGAGCATCTGCCTCTGTATTTGCCAGGCTCTGGCAGAGCCTCTCAGGGGATGGCTTTTTTCAGCAAGTACTTCTTGGAATCCACCATGGTGTCTGGGTTTGGTAACTGTATATAGGATGGATCCCCAGTGGAGCAGTGTCTGGATGGCCTTTCCTTCAGTCTCTGCTCCATACTTTGTCTCTCTATCTCCTCCCTTGGGTATTTTGTTCCCCCTTCTAAGAAGAACCAAAGTATCCACGCTTTAGATCCCAGCCTCAATTTTCTTCTTTTCTTTTCTATAACTACAGAGAGTGTCTGCCTCTTCTCCAGCCAAGGCTGAAGCCCGTGACCCACTCAGAACAGCCTCAGAGACTCCATGCTCTGCTTTTCCCACTGCGGTTTCATCATTGAAGCCTGTCTCAAGGCTAAGGAATGCCACACCCATGTGTCCGTGATGGTCCTGAGTCTAACATCCGGCTCCTCTGTGTCATTGTAAGGTCCTCAGGAGAATGTGTGTCCTTCTTCCACGTCTTTCTGGCTTATTGATGTCAGGAATCTCTAATTGCTTTCACCACACGATTTCCAAAACCTGCCTAAAACTGCAAGCAAAGCTGTCTCAAGGACTACTGGCAAGGCCAGGGTGGGCACTGACACTTAGCAGACTTCCAAGGGGTGTTCTTCCCTTCTTGCTGAGATCTCATTTTGAGGACAGCACACGATGAAGAACCACTAACCTTTGGGTTGAGGATTTTTCAGAGAAGAAGAGATAGTAGAAAGGTAAAAGAAATTTATACATGAAGGTTCAAGACACAGCTTGCCTTCTTTACAGTTTGTGCCTTATTTTAAGGCCAGGTATGGACATTTCTAAACTTAATGGAGAAAAAAATAGCTGAAACATGATCATAAATCAGTCAAAAATCAATATTCTCATCAGATCCAAAAGGTAGTGAAAATGTCTTTTAGTGAAGTTTACCCTACACACCATACTAATCTAATGGGACAATGGATTGTGGACGTGCTCTCTGTCTGTCTCTCTATCTCTGACTATGTCTCACCCTCACCCCTGAGTCTGCCTGTCTTCCTCTCCTTCTATCCTACCATCTCCCTCTTTCCCACCCTATCTCCCTCTACCTCTCCCACTTTTTTCTTTTTCTATTACAATGGGATTATAATGTAAAAGGTGCTCATTATTTATTACTATTTTAAGTTGTATATAAAATAATGGATTTCATTATGTTATTTCCATGCCCGTATATCATTGTACTTTTCTTGTAGCTGCACATATTCCCAGCATATTTTTTCATTGGGCCAGCCCAGAGCATCATTAGTAGAAATGCCAACATTTATAAAGAGAACTTTGCATCACAGGAATTGAAGGTTTTTTTTTTCTTCTTCATTAACTTGGAATTAGAAGTGATTGGGGAAATGCTCTTCTTGTTCCAATCTAATGTCACCTGATGTTGCTAACCCCGATTCTCAATGAATTCTTTCTGAGTAAATCCGAGGAGCAGATGTTAATTACTGTTTTTCAGAAGTGATATTAAGATAAGTTATAGCAGAAAGAGCAGAAAACAAAGGTTAATCATAGTCTAGGCTAAATGCCACTAATCCAAAAAGGAAATAAATGGGTTTAGTTGGAGATTTTCATGTAAGAAAGTGCCAAACTCTAACTGTCCAGAATTGTTGAATAATTCTTTTAAGGACCAGTTATAACTGCTGGGCATCAGTAAGTTATGAAGATCATCTTTTAGCCTGGATTCCGGGTTTTTCAATCATTTGGGGATTTTCTGAATATGCAATTTGTCTTCTTAAACTTTAAAAGTGGAGATTCTAAAGCTGTTTTGGTTATCTCCTCTTTTTAAATATGAGGCAGTATTTGCTCTGTTGCCACAGGATTTAATTTAGAGCAGGTGGTTTCTTAAATCCATCAAGGGTACTGGGGCAGAGAAATCATTTAGTTATTTTTTTCCCTTTGAGAGATTTGAGCATACCGTGGTGATAATTGGATGGGTTCAGTCTAAAATCCTTATTCTCCATGCTAAAGGAATAGCCTTTTTGACAGCTGATATATGCTACTATTGAAAAAAAAAAGACCCCTGTCATATGAGACCCAACTCACAGTAGAGGCACTGCACCGAGAGGACCGCAGTCTAGAATTTGGTATGAATTTTGTACCAAAGCTATCACTTTCAGGTAGATTATCATAGTGTAAAGAGATTATTGGCTATCCTCACTAAACCTAAAATTGCATTCTGTACTTCTGAAAGTGAATAAAGTGAATTCGCTTTCAACATCCGTGAATTTTCTATAGAGAATTTAGATACTCAAGAACAGAATATTACTCAGCAATTCAAGTTTCTGATCATAGGATCCACCAAACGTGTTCTAAGATTCCCCTAGTAGTCAGATATACTGTCACATCTGTCAGGGCTCGAGCACATTCCCCTAGATTATAAGCACTGCGGCCTTTCGAAATGTCATCTTGGTGCCTAAGCATTTGAAATAAAGGAGAGAAAGTGTCTAACAGTGCACAACCTGGGCACAGCACCACTGCAGACAGCAGAAGCCTGGTGAGCACTCGTGAGCAGACAAAGCTTGGGGTGGAAGAACAGTTCCTAAGACGGAACAATAATGAAACATGGCATATATGAATATTAACTAACAATATAGACAGAGAAAATATCAATAAACTTAAGTTTCATGGACATACATACTTTATGTGTATGATATTGTGCCTGCATGTATATCTGTGCATCACATGCATCCCTGGTGTCCATGGAGGCCTGCAGAGGGCATCTAATCTTCTGAACTGTGGTTATGAACAGGCATGAACTATGATGTGCGTTCCAGCAGTCAAATCTGGGTCCTCTGGGAGAGAAGCTTATACTCCTAATGTTGGAGCTACCTCTGCAGCTCTAATATATATGTATGTATATATGTATGTGTACGTGTATATGTATATATATACATATATGTGTATATATATTATATTTATATATACAAATGGTTAAACAAATCATTGTACTGGAGAATGCTATAGCCATGAGTTGTATCTTTACACTGAGCTGTAGTGACAATTTGGGAATTTTGGTTCCTTTAAAAAAACACAGTAATAGTATAAGAATGCTTTTGTTTTAATCCCAGGTGTGGAATATGGGGCTGGTTCAGATTGTCCACAGCAGCTGACCATGATTTGCCTCTGGATCTGGTAGGAGCATGATTTTGCACCTGCACATGGTTTCTGCACTAGTGTGATGTTTGGAATTCTGGGGATATTTCAGAGGATATATAAATAAATGGTAGGACCTCGAGAGGCAGTGTGGGTTGTTGGTTGGTTGTTCGTTGTTTTTGGTTGCCATTTGTTAAGTAGTCGTGAACAAAGAAGAAACAATATGAAGATGATATTAGCTATCTTAATGGCAAAGATCAAACTTGCCCCAAGGCACTGGATTCCCCTAATCGGCAGTAAGTAGTCTAATGATAATGTTGCCCACTTTCCCGACCCCTGACTTTATACAGAGATATCTTTCCTTTCCTCTCTGTCATTTTTCCATCTTATCTAGTGTTAAGAGTATGAAAGGGTGGAAAAAAGATGGAGAAGGATGGAAAAATAAGAACCCACGAAGTAGCCAAAGGCAACTGCATTGGGTAGAGTCTATATTTTTACGTAAAATGGGGGAGAATGCAGAAAAATGACATTGTGCTTCAAGACATTTCATTCATTTAAAACTCATTGTAAAGGATGTGACACACTGAAAATAAATATCTCAGGTCACCCACATTCTCAAAGGGCCATTACAAAAAGCAGCTTGGTAACCCTATCACATTCCTGCCACTGTTGCACGCACCTGTGTATCTGGCCATGCTGGTCATTATTACAGTTCAGGGTTTATAGCTTTGTAAATCTGTTAATGATCTGAACACAGAAGTACAATGAGAGCTAATCAGCTTCGAGGAAACTTTGAGGTTAATACTGACTTGAGTTTTCCTCGCACCGTAATCAATGTGTGTTGTGCACTCAGCAAATGGTATGTGCCCATTGGAAGAGTCTACAGTGAAGATCTAAGACTCAGAAGTTCCCTACCGACCTGGTGCAGGCTGGGCTCTAACTGCTGTGGCTCTAGTGTCTATGCCTCAAGAAGAGGTGCTCAGAACTGGGCTATGGGACAGTGGTTCTGTGATGTTTTCAGGCATGGAAATAGTACCCTGTGTGCTTTTTATGCCTTTAACTGAGTGGGCAAAACTGCAAGTGTTTTCTAGACAAGTGTGAATGTTCTGTGGTCACTGACTGTTCTTTCTCAGCCCCTGTTCTGAAGCCCTGAGAGGCTACCAGAGCCTGGGCTGCCCTCAGGTGGACAGCTATTGTTACTCCACCAACTTGGGGAGCTCTCATGTCACCAAGAAGGGGCTTCCTCGGGCTGTAATGCAAAAGGTAGGAGAGGCCTAGAGCTTCCTCATGAGAAATGATCACATGTCTCTGGTTCAGCCATTTCCTTTAAAGAACAGAGATTATTTCTTAATTTACTTTTGATATTACAACCTTATCAACTGCCATTTTGATAAAGGATTTTTAGCTGAATCAACCTTTACAAGCAATAACTTCACCAGGTAAAGTTAGCTCATTCTTTGCTTTTTTTTTTATAAAGTTTAGCTGTCAGGTTCCATTGCGGCATTGAGCTTGTGTGCTAGACATTTTTAAAAATGACTTTGTAGTTGTTTTCTTCCTTTTATCTTCTGAAAAAAATTCCTTGCACTGACTTGAAGAGTTCTAAGTACCCAAGGGCATTCAAAACCAGCTCATCATGAGGAGGAGCACTGTACAGTCCCATGCTCTGCAGCCCAGCCTTACTCTCTCGGTTTCTGGTTGACTAGCCCAGGAGTGAAATATATTTGTCTTCTACCACAGAAAGAACTCATGTGCAAGAAATTACATATAGTATGAGCATTTCCAATATGTTTCTTACTATCACTGTTTATGAGAAAAGCTCAGAAGTCCCCCAAAATGTAGGCCTGTTCAAACCAAACATAAGGAACTTTGAATTTAGACTTTAAATGGCTCAGCAGGTAAAGCACATGTATGCAAGTCTGAGAATCAGAGTTCAGATCCCAGAACCCATATAAAAATCCAGTGGATGTTGCCACACACCTATAATTCTAGTACACGGGAGGCAGAGATAGCAAACTTCCAGAGCAAGCTGGCTATCTAGACTAGCCATAACTGCAAGCTCCAGGTTTATTGATCATCCCAACCTCAATATGTAAGGGGGGGAAGCATTCAGAAAGACAATTCATATCAATCTGGGCCCTTCAAAGCATGTGCTCATCCATGCATGTGGACCTATATACAAAAATATGCCCACACACATGTGAACACACATACACACACATACACACACACACACACACCACATGTACATGTGCAAAAACATTTTGACAATAGAAATAACTTTATTGATACCATCATTTGATGTAAACTATTGAACATTTATGATGCACATGTTTATGGTAGGCAAAAGACAAGACGTTCATGTCTATAACATGACATGTTCCAGCCTATTCCTAACAGAAGTCCAGTAAGGCCCATCACCCCATCCTCTCTTCTTTCCCTCGTGGTCATTGTTCAAGGATGAGGCCAGCATCTCCAGTGGCCTCTAGAGTCTCAGATGAGTGAGTATTTCTGCCACTGGGGACTGGAGATGACTGGGCCTTGCTTTGGAAACACTTTTAACTTATTATTTTCTGTGCGTCCCACCTCCGAATTTAGAACGTCTGTATACTATCTTTCTTTAGTGGCTTTTGTTGGCTGATACATGGCTCACTATAAGTGTTCCTTAACTCACTTGCAACTTGACTGTTGGTCTTCTTGCCTTCCTGTGGTCTCTTTCCTTTTCATGCCTTTCCCTATTTCCCCAATCTACAAACTATGTAGGCAGGTGACAGTATCATTGTCAGGTAATGCTTTCAGAGACAATATGCCATGTTCCTTCATAACTTCTTAGAAGTGTTAAAGAAAACAAAATGTGAATCATTTATTCTCAGTCTACAGAAACATCTTCTTTTAAAGATGTTTCTTCTACATTCACCACCTTGAGCACTTAGAACAGTAAAACCACTATAGGTGAGTGCAATACAAGTCAGAGAGGGCCCTCCTCCTGTGGGAGGGGGCAGAGCAGAAGAGGATGGAAGTTCTACCTTTCTCACCAGGTGACCTGTACTTCTGCCAGGATGGCATCAGGAAGGGTTGGCCCTAGAGAGACAGCAGTGTCTGAACAAGGACTCTGGGTTATCAATGCGTATGTAAGCTACATGGATAAATATTTCTTCTTCTTCCTAAGTGAGTTAGTGTTCAGAAGAGTAAAAAGTCAGGTTCCGAATTGAATTCCAAGGCCAAGAGTGCATACATTTGAGCATCCCATCATGTGGTCATGTCATGCATGTAAATTTTCAAACAGTGACAGAACATTCTAGATCCACAGAGAGCATGATTTGTGCAGTCCTGTGGTTTGTGGAGTGCTATTCATTTAATTTTACGACTTTGACTGGTAACCAGATAGGCTTTCTAAAGTAAAATCATCAAGCTCCTTTGTCTTAGTGTGGCCTGTTTCAGACTTAATATTTTGATGGGCAGTTTTATTTCTGACAATTTATTTGAGAGAGCATGACACAGAACATCAGGGTGACACAGGTTCTGAGGAGTAGGGGCTGTTTCAAAAACAGAACGAAGATGGGGGAGTGGATAGAGGCAGCTCCAAAATGAATTCCTTGCTTATGTAGACACTCAGTGCCTCTGTGTTCACCCTTAGCAATTCTAGCAGGGATCTAGAGGCAAAGTCTGAGGACAGATGCATGGATGGCATGCTTACTAACTAGACTCTTGCCAGAGCAGTCTCTATCACATTTGATATGTCTCAAACTGAATTTCTAGCTGCAAGTTCAAGCTAGAAAAAGTACAGTAGACTGACCTCAGAAGGAGTCTCTGCCAAAGACAGCAGGGATTAAAGTAGTGGTCACCCATTAAACAGCAGGATGGTGGTGTCTGATCACAGGTGGGCACTCAGTGATCACAGGGGCAGAAATGATGTTAGTTGAGTTGTCCTAAGCACAGGAAGTAATGTTGGCAGACTAGACCAACCAAGATCCTACCACTTTCTCCCCAGTTCTACCACTCTCCCATTGGCCTCTCTACTTTGAAGAAATGAGCCTGGAGTTTCCAAGGCTGTAATCAAGATCAATAAGAATCTAACCACAGGCAATGAAGAACCTCAACATTGAAAAGCACAGAGACCTGATGGTGTGCTTAGCAGACATTTCAGGAAGCAACAGTGGGGAAGGAGCTGGGCGATGGATTTCTGAAGTTCAGAACCTGGCATCAAAAAGCAACAGCTGCAAATAAAGCATCTTGACCAGGTGAAGCTGGAGGCAGGAAGGACACACCCACTGAGAGGACACCTGCAGGGTCCTGGCTCTTCCCTTCCTCTGCTCTGCAGCTCCCTGTTGGCAGAACCAAGTGAGAAGCCCCAGAAAGAGATCAAACCATGTTTAGCTCAGAGAGCAAAAGACCAAATATCAGTTCATACGACAAAGTGTTTGAGTGTTAATGAAGTTCAAGGAGCTGTACCAGAGGCCACCTGGAGCCTGTGTTATAATCATACTGCTAGAGAGTTAAGGGGGCAGAAAGTTCCACCTAAGAGTGTTAGACCCCAGAAGTGACACCAGGTTAATTGCCAAGGGTTTTGGCTTACAGCAGGATCCAATGCTTTCAAGGAGATCAGGAAAATAGCATGATTATATGGAGTTTACGGTTCATCTTAAAGGGTGGACTGGATTATGTCTACATCTGAAGGGCAGGAAAGACTGTGAGAAGTCAGAAGATTGCCAACTCTGCCTGAGCCTCTTCAGAGCCTTGAGATGTCCAACACACCTAGAAAGGGTCCTAACTCTAACTCAGGCTCAGGTGTTTATGATTTGTCTGCAGAGTAGTGAGGGCCTGAAGGGTTTTGGCAATGGAGGGCCTTTAAGTCCCCTGGGTAGTTAAGTTGTTGGAACTTTGGCCAGCAGTAGGTGCCCCTTAGGAGAGGAACTGCACATGGACCTTGCTTTAGAGCAGACCAAGAACACTAACACATCATGCAGGGAGAGTTGGGGGTAGGGAGGTCCAAAAAGGTGCCTGAAGATTGGGAAAAATGAGTGTACTAAATGGAAGTCATGATGTAAAGAGAGCCCAAATCAGAATATTTTCTGAAAAATCCCCGTTCCCTAGAATCATGGAATTTTATTCAAACTTCTATTCCCTAACATGAGACTACTAACACTCTCCTGACTGGGTGGTTGTGAGAAAGACGCAGCATTTACATCCCGGTGCAGTCACTGTCACAGGAAAGGGAGACACTTGGTAGTCTTATTCCCATCAACAAAAGGCAGATTTGCGGATCTTTGATGGCATCTACCCAGGATAATGATGGATGGGAAGTAGATAGTCTGGAATTGCCTAGCAAAATGATGCAGGTAGAATCCAGATGTGGACATCATGGATGTTCTGAATCAGGTACAGTGACAGCACCTACATGTGTGCAAGCTGATTATTCTGTGTGTGGGGAGGAATGGGGTCAAGGACCAGAGCCTGGTGCAGGTCTTGGTTAAGTTCCACTAGTGATTGTGACTGGACTGTTTCCCACAGCAGGCTAAGTGGAGTCTCCTCAGCCGGAATCTACAGGGAGTTTGGGTCCTCTTGTGTCAGTACCACCTCTATTGTATGAAAGGAGCTCCCAGTTCTGTTCCCTAGGCCTGTGTCTGTGAAGGGAAAATAAGAGAGTGAGTCCTCTTTCCACTCCATGATTGCATTCTCATTATATGGTAAATTTCAGATGTGAATATAATGCATGCCTGAGGATTTCTAAATTCTGGAGAAAGCTTGTACCAAATACATGAAGAAACTCTAATTCTGCCGCTTAAACAAATCACCTTGTCACTTGACCTCATGCAAAGTGAGTTTCATCAGCATAAATTGAACACTGTCTTTCAGTAGTTTATTTTTGTTTGGAATGAATTTAGAATATATTAAAGAGCGGTGTTGCTTTATTTTTGCCCAAAGGCAACTCTACCTTTACTCACAGAAATATGACACTTAGGATACGTTGGAATTGTCCTCCCTCATGTATTTTCAGGCTGAAGTGCTTACAATCAAAGCATCTAAAGTCGAAATGACCAAATGGTTGACCCTGAAAACATACACACAAATGACACCATTACCACTTGGTGATTATGTATTTAGATAAACTCTAGATAACAGAATATCTTAGTAACATAGTTATAAAAAAAACCCTCCTTCATCAGTTATCATAAATTGATAAGGCACAAGTAAAATGTGCACTATCGACTCCAAAGAAAAACAAAAATGAACAAGTCTATGCATATCCTACAATACAAGTGAACCTTAAAAACATACTGAGTAAAGGAGGAGGTAATGCAAAAGACACACCTGCACCCGATGGTGCATGCTTGTATCCCAGTGGCCATAGCAGTAACAGACCGTCAAACGGCCCTAGAGTTTTCTATTGAGTTCCTGCAATATAGAAGCTGGGTGACTACGGCAGAGAACACAGTATCCACACACAGCAGTAGAGGCAGTGTAATAGACTAGTTATTTTCATGACAACTGATACTTTAATTTTAAAACCCACATAGCTATATTTTTATTTCCTGTTCCAGTTTTAAATTTTCTTTCTCTACACTTACCTTTTTAGATAAAATCTGTAACATTTGGTTCTAGTCCAAAAGCAATTTAGTTCACATATTTTCATAAACCCAAAACACTTTTCAAATATGACCAAATTGCAAGTATTTATGACCAGTGGATCAGACAGGCTCCAACAATCTTGGCTAACTTTAGCTGCTTAAAGTGACTATTTGCAGATGTAAAACTTCATGTTTCCATGGATACTAATCTACCAAGGATATCTGAATCAGACAGAAAAGTAGCTTGAAATGTGTTCAGAATAGCCAGGCACATGGGAAATGTAATTATTTGCTCTGGATTTACTGTAAAAACAATTCAGGATGTGGTCAAACACTTCTGTAATGCTTGATAGAAAGCCTAAGGACCATTCTTTGAAGTGAGACTCAGAGCAAGACTTGGATGCAACAATGTCTGGGCATCTCAGGACCAGTAGCTCTAAAGAAAATGTATGAGAATCTGAAGAGGATATAGGGTAACATGTACTCTACATGCAGCTTCTTATAGTGTGAGCTCCTCCATCAATTCAGGTCTTCCTGAACAGTGAGTGCAGCGTCCTGAAGAAACTCTTCCAGGGTGTATTCGGCATAATAAGCTCTGATGCCTGTGCTCTCTTGGGATCAGCTTGGGTCCCTCACATAGGCCAGGTGTCAGATTCTCTGACTTTGTAAGCTTGAATACGTCTTGACATAGACATGGTAGAAAAACACATCATAGAAAATTGCATGGACAATTTTACCCTTAAGAGGCAAAATGATGGCAGGACATCTACAGCTCCTTTCAGCCCCTCTTACACTCTTCCCTAAGGATGAGGAGGCTTCTCAGCGTCAGGCTCTACATTCTTGCCTTGGGTCTCTTATCTTCTCTCTCTCCACACTTGGAAGCTTCTTCCCAGTGTGTTTTGCTTATTAGGAATGGGCACTTGTTTAAGAACAGTGAGTCCTGACTGTGACTTGAAAAATTCTTTCTCCATGAAATATTAAGGAGAGTGGGATGGGCATGTAAGAATAAGAAGAGAAGGAACAAGGGAAGAATCGATTTCAACTTGGAGGCTCCTGAGTTAGTACTCAGGAGATCTCAAACTGAGAACAGGAAGAAAAATGTACCCACTGGCCTTCTGAAAGTTACCCAAAGCTGTTCCCCCAAACCAATCACTTTAATGAGCCTTCTCACTCTTCATAGGTTTTTAATATAGGATTAAGCTTATATATTGATTAAAGTTATTTGTCATCTCCCCCTGAAAATTCATAAATTTAATTCCTATTTACTTTTTCATTCCAAATTCATAATTTAAATTCTTCATTGTGAATGTCTAATTTCCTGTAATATGTTATATGCAGAACAATTGTTTTTTGTAGCAGTGTCACTTATTGGCATTCAGTTTTCATATCTCACCACTTCTGTGATATGACATCACTTTCTTTCATTTCTCCTTCCAGGTTTACCAAGTCCCATGAAAATTAATGTCACATGTCAACTTGGGTGTCACCAGACTTTGAGTCCAATGTTACTCTGAAGGTGGTATTTCCTTATTTACTTATCTATCTATCTATCTATCATCTATCTATCCATCTATTCATTCATAAGAGATTACCATTTACACTGTGGCATTTGAGTTATGCAGGCAGGCTTTATTCAAGCAGGCAAAACCACTAATGCAGCAAAGACTCACTCCACCACCTCCAAGAAAGGGGAATGTGTTAAAATGCTTCTGTAATCCAGCTGTGACTTATACCTGGGTCCCCAGTAGGTCTCCCCAGGACTCCAAAATGACAAAACTTGGCTCTTCAAATTCAACCATCATTATGTGCATCTATATATCATCTACATACCTGTCTTCCACCCATCTATTATCGATCTTCCATCTTGGTTTCTTTTCTTTTCTTTTTTTTTTCTACTTTCTTCATTATCTACCTGGCAGCCATTTTCCCTCTGAGGCCTTTCTCCCTGGCTTAGAAGAACAGGGTCCACATTCTCTTACCTGCTCAACAGTTTCTCCTGCCACTAGTCTGCATCCTTCAACCCAGCTCCTCATAACTGTTACTCATCTCCTTTTCTTCTCTCCCCTTGCTTCCTCTTTCTACTACCTGGCATCAGTTCTTTGTCTCTGTCCCACTGACATTGCTTCTAGGGGCACACTCAACTCTGTCGCCTTCGTGAGCTACTAGTTTGGGTTGGCTTTAAGTCCATCAGTTATGCACTTTGCTGTGCATGGTTTGGAATTATTCACACGCTTGTTGTATTTCTTTCCCAGTCTGCACCTCCAGCTCGCCCTTGGTGTTGGAGCATCAGAAGTCTAATGCCTCACTGTAGCTTCTCCAAGAAAAGCACACAGAAAAGTTGCTTCCGTACATACTTTGCCTGACAGTATTTTAACCCTGTTACAGCTCAAACTCCACTGTGATTAAAGATCGATCACGCCTTGCAGAAGTCTCATCTATAGTTAGTTTCTTCGGTAAGAGAGTGAGCACCTGGGGTTAAGGTTTGAAACCAGCACTAAGTTTTGGTCCCTAATTATCTCAGAGGCTCCAGGCTTAGCATCGATTTCTTTGCAGATGCAAATAACAGTGCAGATACCTGTTCTCCGGGATAAGATTTAGAGTAATTATATTCTTAGGGATTAATTACTCCAGCAGGCTCTCTGGCTTCTCTGCATACAGGTTTTTGGAAGCTGTTTAAGTCTTGTACTGCCAGCTTCCTAGCCCACGTCTTCTTCTTCTCTGGGAAGGGTTTTCTCTCTGCCTGCATCATCTTGTCCTATCTGCTTCAGGCTGTAGAGGGAGTTGTCACAGAGGGTGGCCTTTGCCTTCTCCATGTGGTTTTCCTCCAGTCTACATCTAATAATCTGTTTTGCATGAGCTTACCCTTCATTGTTCTAATCAGCAATGCCATTGAACTCATCAAAGCAGGGGAAAGGATTTTGTTCTCTGAGAATCAAATGCCAAACCTTTTGCTGTCACCATGCCAATCAGTTTTCAGGAGACTCCTATTCTCAGCTAGAGATCCTGATGAGGTAAAATAGACAACACCTGGAAAAAGCTTTGGAGAAAAGCACGCAAGTAGGCAAGGGTTCCTATCTCTGACTATGAGGAAGCTGTTCTAGGGCAGTGATAAGGCAGGACTGGCCAGAACCAACTTATTACTAATTGTTAATGTTGGAGAGAATTTCTGAATTCTCCAGGATAGACAGTTTATAAACCAATAGCAACTCGAAGTCATTCCTAAGGAGTTTCACCACAGAAAGTTGTGAAGCTACAGATGTGTTTTGGTTAGTACTGTTTAAAAAAGAGCTGGTTACCAACACAGGTCTGAGAATATGTGGTTTTGTGGTCACTACAATCCACATTGATAGATTTCCCTTGATTCCTTAATGGAATGGAGACTGGGAGGGAGGGAAGGAGAGGGAGAGGGAGAGGGAGAGGGAGAAGGGGAAGGGAAAGAGGGAGGGGGAGGGAGAGAGGGAGAACTAGTTTCTAGGATTAGCAACTCCTTCTGTTGTCTCATTGTTTATTTTGGTCACATGGGCAACTGTTCACTATCAAAGATTCAGCCCCATAGCTTGATCTTGAGATGGGATCATCACTCAGTTACCAAGCAGTTCTCACTACACATGTGTCATCACCTGTTGTGTTGTCAGCCCCATGTGTCTGACTGCTTTAATTGTCTGTGGCCTTCTGGAGGGAACAAACCCAGTTTTATTCACCTTTGACTCCACTGAATATACACACCTCACTCTATGCCTGTATCTCAGATACCCTCATGAATATTTTCCATATTCATGTAGAGAAACAAGGGGAGAAATAAATAGAAAAGAGAGTATATCCTGGGAAATAACCAGAGACCTAAGGCACTCTAGTGGACATTGTACAGTAAGTCATCTCTACAGCAGTAAGGTCACCAGGAACAGTAATGTGGGAGAGGAGTCAGGTTGTAAAACTTCAGTATGTCGCTGGAATCAGTAGGAATGAGCTTCACAGGACATTTAAGTTATAAACATAAGAGGGAATTACTGGTCTAAGTAAAGCACACCTTGATGTATTGAGTTGGTTACTTTCATATTGGTTTCTATGAGCAAATGATTTTTTAAAATTCTTTACAAGCAAAACTGCCTTCAAGGGGTCTTGTTTTATAAAGTCTATCAGTTTCATGACAGGACTACTTTTTTCATGAATAATAATTGTTTGAGCATTTCTAGTACAGAGTGAGAAATGACTGTATAGAGATTAATGAGAATATTTTAAATTGCTCCAAGTTTAGGAAGGATTCACACCACTGCTCCCCAGAAGCCTCTATATCCGTGTCTATCAAAGTAACTGATGGAATATTCGAAACTAAGTTGCTATTGAGAATGAATTGGCCTGATTATAATTTTAAATAATACTGAAATAAAAATCTGTTTGCAATCAATTAAGTATTGCAATTTATAACTGGATAGAGATCAACTAACTGCTGCCTGAGGTATCCCATCATGGCCTCTCATTTGCTTTCCATTTCAAAGGTTTAAAATAAAGGAATTTGGAAGGCCAGTTTAAAGATAAAATGAAAGTCTACTAAGGCATACATTTTAAGATGGAAAAATGTAAATGAAGGTTTGTTTCTGTTACTGACTGGTTTTGTGTGTCAACTTAATATAAGTAAAAGTTATCAAAGAAAGTTACTTCAGTTGAGGAAACTCCTCCATGAGGTCCAGCTATAAGGGTATATTCTCAATTGGTAATCAATAGAGGAGGGTCTATTGTGGGTGGTGCCATCCCTGAGCTGGTAGTTCTGAGTTATATAAGAAAGCATGCTGAGCAAGCCATGGAAAGCAAGCCATGAGCAGTTCACAACCATGGCCTCTGCATCAACTCCTGCCTCCAAGTTCCACCCTTGCTTGAATTCCTGTTCTGACTTCCTCCAATGATGGATTATGTTCTGGAAGTTTAAGCTGAATAAATCCTTTCCTCCCCAACCTGCTTTTTGGTCATTGTGTTTTGTTGTAGCAGCAGAAACCTTAAGACACTGAGGTCATGCACAAAGTCATGAATTCTGTATATAATTCTATGTACACATCATTCTCTCTCTCTCTCTCTCTCTCTCTCTCTCTCTCTCTCTCTCTCTCTCTCCCTCTCTTTCTCCCCCAACCCTCCCCATACACTTGTAGAATTAAAATCTCTCATACTCATTTTGGCACATGTATAAGTAAACACACACACACACACACACACACACACACACACACACACACTTTGCTCTTACTTAGCAGCAACAATGTAGATTAAAATTAAGAGTAGTATCACCCAGCTGTCTGTCATTAGCACTGGATGGGCATCCTGTCTTACCTGAGGATGTGGAGTACACTGTGGAGTGCACATGTAACTGGGCAGCTTTCCGCTCGGAAGTTCCAACCTTTCTCTGTCTTGTGACCCATTTGAGGGAGAATCACATATATCCTCTTTTCTTTCTTTCCTCCTTGTCTTGTTCAACATCTTGAATTAAGGAATCCAGCCTAATGGCTGTCCATGGGAAGTATCTCTGGATTTATGCATTTACTGATAGAGTAGGTCAAATGGAAATTTAATCTAATACACACTTAAGTAGAAAGAACAAAAACAGGCACATTCATTATTTCTGTACATCTCCTAACCAGACAAGCTGATGTTATTTTAAGATCCCAGTAACTGAATTCTTTTTCTGTTCAAATGAGTATTAAGTAAAATGGAGCCTGCATCATAATTTAATGTTTCAGCTAATGTGATTCTTGATTCTAATCTGCTATAAATTCATTGCAATTATTTGGTAGAATTATTTAAAGTGATTTTGCCTGCCTGAATGTATTATCATTTGTCCCCAAGAATCTGTCTGGCAAATACCAAGAATGTATATCACTGACAGACAAGTAGATTTCCTTTCTCAGCATGGTATAATACATATTTTAAATCTATTTCTCTGAGAATGTAAGACCACATCAAATATACAGAAAACAATCTTCCCCATCAGCTGGATCTCCTCTATCAAAATATATCATACTTTTACCACAGTAACAATTTCATTAATTGGGGAAAAGGAAGGCTGTCTGATAATACTTTTCTCCATGTTTTTATATGATTATAATGTGTCTCAATACTAGTATGCCCCAACAGCACTAAAATCAGTGGAATTGAGGACACATCCCTGATTCTATATGTTAAGTGTGCTCTGAACTATGCTGTTAGTTGCTAAAGACAGGTACCTGGGCTGCAGTAGTGCTCCCTCACAATTAATTCATTGGAATCAAATAAATATTCAGCCCTGAGGGGAAGAGCCAAATGCCAAACATTACATTTTTGAAGACCTTGCTGCTGTGATCCTAGAGTCCCTGAATAATAAATTGGCACACTTTCCCCTTACAACTTCCCCACATTATTACTGATATTTCTTTCTATAAAAGGTCCCTAATTCTGTTGTAATCTCAAGGGAAACCACAGCTGCCTCTGAGTTATATGTTACACACCAAAGCCCATGGTGCTTCATCCCTATCCTCAATGTAGGTACAGAGGAGTGACATTTGAGAGCTTTGAGAGAAGGAAGCAGTAGTTCGAGGCATGAGGGAAGTCTCAAGGACCATTGCCAAGGGCACCAGTAGATGTGTTAAAATGCTTTGTCTGGATCACATGCCAAGAGTTCTTATGGCTGAAGTAGCAGCTGCCCTGGCTTTGAGCCATTGGAGAGGAAAGAGCAGAGACTGAAGATGGAATCTGTCAGCATATGAACAGCTGAGCTGTTAGGGAAAAGTTCAAATATGACAAATCAAGGCGTGGGCAGACAAGAAAACAATTTTGGACTCTGAGAAATTAGGATTGTGGGGAACAAATACTGTTGCTGATAATATACAAGACTAGATGTCTTAGTATTCTGTTTGTGTGATAAGACAGCATGATCAAGACAACTTATAGAAGAAACGGTTTGGTAGTGGCTCACAGTTTTCGAGGGTAAAAGTTTATAACCATCATGGCAGGGAGAATGGCAACAGGCAGGCAGGCAGGCAGGCAGGCATGGTGCTAAAACAATAGTTGAGAGCTTTCATCTTGACCCACAAGCAAAAGGCAGAAAGAACTAACTGAATGGCATGGGATTTCGAAACTACAAAGTCCCAGTGATATGCCACCTCCAAGAAGTCACATCTCAAAATCCTTCCCAAACAGTTCCTCCTAGTGGGGAACCAAGTATTCAGATATTTTAGCCTGCAGGGACCATTATCATCCAACTGAGCACACGAGACTTAAGTATAACATTTGGTAATATTAAAGAAATGTGAAAGCAATAAGTCAACATGGCCATGAGGGCCAGGGATGAGACTGGCGACACAATGAAATGCAGCCTCATTTGGAGCGAGTCTTAACAGAATACAATTAAGTTGAACTCATTAGAATGAGTCCTAGAAAGATATGACTATGTATAAGTGGAAATTTAGACCTAGTCATAAGCAGAGATGATACCAAAAGACACAGGAGATGCTGCGTTGCTGTGTAGCTCTCCTATCTCAAATGCAGGCCCAGCAGGGAGTCTGCAGGATTCCCACCCCCAAAGTTCTCTGATGAAATCAACCTGCCCACACCCAATAGCAGACGTCCAAAATCCTGAACTGGGGGTCAATATATGGTATTGTTTAAACCCACTAAATGGTGGTACTTTATTGTGACAATCCTTGCAATTTAAAACACCATCAGGATGCACTGCATGAAGAAGTTACTTTTCTTTCTTTCTTTTTTTAATAAGGCTGCCTTCTTTTATTATTTTTTTGAAGAAAATTAACACCAGCATTTTAATCACTTGAAATGAAATCATTTAGCATATTAGTAAATTTTACAACATTGGATTTTATAAGATAATTCTACACAAACTTGGTTATATGTGAAAGTAGATGATTAATTATACAGATAATTTCTTCATTTTGACACTGAAATATCCTAAAGTCCACCTTGAAATTGAACATTTGCTTTCCCAATTCCTCCAGTCCAGCCCTAGCGAAATGGGCTCTCACATCTGACAACTTTTCTTACCAGTAAAGGGCTGAGGGAAGACTGTTTCAAGACAAATCTTGATGGAAGAGGATACATGCAGGACGCTAATGTGTCTATATATTAATTAGAGTAGAGTCAAACTTATGTTTAAAATTTATTAGAATAAGCAAGGGGTTCATGGATGGGGAAGCAGAGATCAATCACTTTTCAGGTAAGCTTTATTATGTGATATATACCATCACAGCCTGTAGTGGAAGAGCAAACCTTCAGGTCAGAGGAGAAGCTTCACTAGGATAGATAGCCACTATGTATAGCGTGATGAGGGCCCTGTAGGGAGGCTTCCTTTGGTTTGATTCCTGGAATACTGGGGGAGAGGGAGAGAGGGAGGGGAGGAGGAGGGAGAGAAGTAGAAGTAGGAGGAGAGAAAGATGGAGGGAGAGGGAGGGAGTGGAAGAAGGAGGGGAGAGAGGGAGAGAATCAGGGGGTGACCGAGACTGAGAGACAGACAGACAGACAGACAGACACACAAACACACACACACACACACAGAAAGAGAGAGAGAGAGAGAGAGAGAGAGAGA